>NC_089598.1:102677087-102977087 GCF_019320115.1 Miscanthus floridulus
CCACCATATCGCTTGATTTCGACCAGCCTCGATCGAACGAAATAACTACCTACGGCCAGCTGCCACGCTTTTGGAAAACGCACGCAACAAACAACAGCTTGAATTTGAAAGCCAAGCTGCCGGAGAGAGAGAGAGAGAGAGAGAGAGAGAGAGAGTCGTGTGTATTATTCATTCATCGATGGCGAGGCTTAGGCTGGTCTTGTTTGTCGCCGTCGTCGTGTCCGCGGCGCTCACGCCGCCGTCCGCCATCGCGCAGCTGAGGACGGACTACTACGCCAGCACCTGCCCCAACCTCGAGACCATCGTCCGGGGCTCCGTCAGGCAGTCCATGGCGCAGTCCCAGATCGCCGCGCCCGCCGCGCTCAGGCTCTTCTTCCACGACTGCGCCGTCAGGGTACGCACGCACATACTACTTATATCCCAGCTGCTAGCTCCCTGCTAGCACGCATGCTGCCGATTGACCGAGCTCGATCGCCTTCTTCTGATGCATGCGGATGCAGGGCTGCGACGCGTCGATCATGATCGTGAACTCGAATGGCGACTACGAGTGGCGGAACACCGCCAACCAGTCGCTCAAGCCGGATGGGTTTCAGGCCATTCTGAGCGCCAAGGCCGCCGTAGACAGCAACCAGCAGTGCCAGTACAAGGTGTCGTGCGCGGACATCATGGCCCTCGCAGCCAGAGAAGCCGTCTACCTGGTATGTGCTATTCGTCAGCTTCCATGCTGTCAGTCGTGTTGCTACTTGGTCGTTCAAAAAGAATAAAATCTTGTCGTCAGTTACATATATGCTGTGCATGATGATGCAACTAACTTTCTGCATGCATCGGTTGCAGAGTGGCGGGCCGTACTACCAGGTGCAGCTCGGCCGGTTCGACGGCAGGGTGTCGACCAGGGACAGCGTCCGGCTGCCGAGCGTCAACTTCACCCTGGACCAGCTCAACTCCTTCTTCTCCGGCCTCGGCTTCTCCCAGGCCGAAATGATCGCCCTCCTAGGTAAACGGCCGGCACCGCCGGCTCCTCATCCATCGTCTCACTTAGCTCGTCTCGGAATTGCCAGCCTGCTAACCGACCCTGATGACCTTGCACGCCCGCACTCCAATTCGACCAGGTGCGCACACCCTCGGCGCTGCGGACTGCCCCTTCTTCCAGTACAGGATACGCAGCGACCCAAGCATGGACCAGGGCCTCGCGTCGCAGCTGCGCGGCACCTGCGGCTCCAACCCCAGCGGAGGCTTCGCGTTCTTAGACCCCACGCCGGTGAGCTTCGACAACGCCTTCTACGGGAACCTGCAGGGAGGCAGGGGGCTCCTGGGCACCGACCAGGTGTTGTACAGCGACCAGAGGTCCCGTGGCGCCGTCGACAACTACGCGTCCAACCAGGGCGCCTTCTTCGTCGACTTCGTGGCGGCGATCACCAAGCTCGGTAGAATCGGGACCAAGAAGGCGGCCACCGGCGAGATACGCCGCGACTGCCGGTTCCCGAACCAGCGAGCAGCTGTGTAGTTAGTTGGTTAGCCTCGCTGGCCGATTCACATCATTTGATGATATATATATATATATATATATATATATATATATATATATATATATATATATATATATATATATATTATATATATATATATATATATATATATATATATATATATGTATGTATGTATGTATGTATGTATCCGTATTACAGTATATACTATATGTAAGAGTATATATATAAGTCTATCACGGCTGTAATTATAATAAGTTGATGGCGTTGATTCAGTGGCCTCATGTCTTTGGCGGTATCGCACGACAGCTTTTGTCCCAAAGAATTTTTTCTGAGATATACTGGCTGCTTAAAAATTTTGGCTACTTTGAAGAATCTGCTATCTAAGAGTTTGTTTGGACGCACTCGTATCTACGTCAATCTATATGTGTGTTCAAATGGATTGAGATAAAATAAACTAAATTTTACTCTAATCCACCTCAACGTATATAGATTAACATGGACACAGGTGCATGCAGTCAAGTCCAGAAGATGTTGGGTATCAAGCATCCGGCAATCCTTTCTCCGAGGAGAGTGTAAAGTCCCAACCTCCAAGTATCTAAAAACCTTGAATTCCCTAGAGCTGATCAGTGGTGGATGATGGATACAAATTAAAGTGTAGCACAACTAAACCAATAGAGCTCTGTAAGGCTCCATTCATGGTAGAGACATAATGGAAAAAACACACTAGAGAAAATCATGATTTAGAAGCTGAGAAAATGATGCACCAAAATGAAAGTATGGCAGAGGCCCTACCTAGCAATAGCATTGAGTGCTCCACTAGAGCTTATGATGCCTTGCATTCTTTAGACCTTTTTTTGAATTTGGTCTAATAGTTTTACCATTTTCTACTTCAGAAAAAAAAAGAGAAGTTTTAAGTCTTCGTGATGCTGCAAGGTTACCAAGTCAATAGTCATGCATGTGTACCACTCTCTCAAGTTGGTGTAGAAAACAAGCTCGTCAACAAGGCAAGCTTATTTTTAAAGTGACGGACAAAAACTTTGCCACGATTTTTATTAGATGGAGAAAATATAAATATAAATGTCTACCTAGCTTTTTGAGAAAAAATTGGGCCTAATATCCACACAATTGGGAGAGTGTACCACTAATCTTGTTGAACAAACTATGGAACGTCGTCCAAACCAAAGGAGGCTTTTACATGTATGCCATTAAAAAGTTTGTAATTACACACAAGCCATTAAAAAATTTGACCACACACGAGTGCCATCGTTCTGAACTTCTTTGCTCTCCGAGCCATTCCGTCGGTGTTCTGTTCGTTTTTCACGTCTATATGTGGGCCCGGTCAGTATAAAGGTCCAAAATACCCTTCTCTCATCCTATCCCCTTGCTTCTTTAGTCCACACCGCTCGCGCTCGCGTCCGAGGCCGGCGGTGCTCGCGTCCGAGGCTGGCGGAGCTCACGCTTGCGCTCGCGCTCGCGTCCGCGCCCGGCGGAGCTCGCACTCGCGCTTGTAGCCTGCACTCGGCGGAGCTCACGTCCGCGGTCGGCGGAGCTCACGCTCGAGCTCGCGGCCGCCATCCCCTCCGTCAGCGGCGGCGGCGTCCACGCCCGGCCTCACGCTCGCACTCACGGCCGCCTATCCCCTCCGCCAGCGGCAGCGTCGTCCACGCCTAGCCTCGCGCTCACGCTCGCAGCCGCCATCCCCTCCGGCAGCGGCGTCCTCATCCACGCCCGGCTTCCCCTCGCGCTTGTGGCCGGCAGAGCCCCGCTCGGCGGAGCTCGCGCTCGAGCTCGCGGCCGCCATCCCCTCCATCAGCGCTCGTGCTCGCGGCCGTGGGCGTGCCTGCCGCGCTGTGCCGCCGCGCGCTCTGCGGCCAAGAAGAAGGAGATGGCGGTGCTGCTGATGGTGGCCACTCTGGCCGTGGCCATCCTCAAGGTGGCCGCCGCCGTCGGCGTCGTCACCATGTTCGGGGGGCAGCCGCACGGGGGGCAGCTCCACTCCGACCATAGCGCCACCTCATCTAGGCTAACGCGCGCGAGCTCGCGGCCGCGGTGACCGCCTCGGCGCCGCTGCTCCACGCGGCCGCCCAGCCTAGCCCCGGCCGCCGCGAGCGCGGACGCGGGCAAGCTCTGCCCCGCACGCACGAGAAGAGAGAGAGTTTGGGAGAGAGAGAGAGAGAGAGAGAGAGTTTGAGAGAGAGGGTAGGGATGAGAGGGCATTATTGACGTTTTGACTGACCTGACCCACTTGTCAGGACTCACAAACGGTGAAAAACGAACAGAACACCTGAAAGGTCTTTGTTTGGTTTTGGTAATTGAGTGACAACTTAGGTGGACTAATTGTGTTTATGTGAGAAGAGAGAGAGTTTGGGAGAGAGAGAGAGAGTTTGAGAGAGAGGGTAGGGATGAGAGGGCATTATGGACGTTTTGACTGACCTGACCCACTTGTCAGGACTCCCAAACGGTGAAAAACGAACAGAACACCTGAAAGGTCCTTGTTTGGTTTTGGTAATTGAGTGACAACTTAGGTGGACTAATTGTGTTTATGTGAGATACACAGGTGATTAGTCCACAGGTACATGTGTGTGAGCAACATATGCCATGAAGGTGAAAATGGCTTGGAGATGTTGCAAAGCTCACACATGTGGTGATGAAGGAGCTTAAATGCACATGAGACATGACATTGAGTCATATGATCAAGGTGGAGAAGATCAAGACAAGACTTGGCTTGATGGGCCGGTTGCAAGCGTGAAGGGCAAGTCGAAGGCTTTGGAGTGATGGACCGCGGGGTGGTGAAGCTTGAGCAAGACTTGGCGCCGATGGACGATGGCAACGGTGAAGAGCAAGTGAAGTCAAGATCGATGAACCAATATGATCACGTGATGATATGAAGTGGATCATATCATTGTCGATCATGTTGGTGCATGTGTTGCATCGATGTTGGAGGAGATGAAATGGAATGCGCAAGGCAAAGGTATAACCTAGGGCATTTCATTTCACCGGTCATAGGTGTGTAGAGAAGTTTATGACCGGGTTTAGGATAGATGGCCATACTATCAAGAGGAGCAAACTTGTTTGCATATCGGTCATCTAGTGCCACTCGAGTGATCTAACTTTGCATCGTCGCTAGGATCGAGTGGCGTGGCAAGTTGAGTGGCTAACATCCTTTGAGAAATGATTGTGAAAATGCTAACACACATACACACGGTGGTGTACACTTGGTGGTGTTGGCACATTTACAAAGGAGATGAAGTTGGAGTTGATGTGGATCAACTTGGTGAAGGAACTCCACCGGCGGAGTGTCCGCCCGTAGAGTGCGGACAGTCCGACGGTGTCACCGGCGCCCTAGACAGAAAAGACGGGTCTTACAGAGTGGACCGGACGCTGGTCACGTAGTGACCGGACGCTGGGGTCCTGCGTCCGGTCAGAGTAATGTATGGTGGCGCAGGCAGAGCGGAGAAGCTGGAGAGTGACCGGACGCTGGTGCTGCGTCCAATCACGTCCGACCGGACGCGTCCGGTCATGACTGGTACCTTACTGGAAACGACCGGACGCTGGGGTTTCTGCGTCCGGTCAGATGAAGCTGCTGCGTCCGATCAGGTCAAGTGACCGTTGGAATCGGGACACGTGGCCATCTGCGGGCGACCGGACGCTGAGGTCTAGCGTCCAGTCAGCCCGACTTTTGCCCAGTGAAGGGGTAACAACTCTATTTGTATGTGGGGTTATAAATAGAGGCCATGGTCGGCCTTGGGCCGGTAGCGGAGCACACTAGAGCCTTGGTGGCTTATGTGGTAGTGCTTGGGAGCCCTCCATCTCACACTTACATGATAGTGAATTAGTGATCATCCGATAGTGTGAGAGAGCGATTCTAGTGTGATTGCATCGTGAGGTTGCATCGAGTGGCACTAGGTGATCGAGTTGCAAGCCGGTGGTGCTTGTTACTCTTGGAGGTTGCCACCTCCTAGACGGCTTGGTGGTGGTCTCCGTCGAAGCGCGCAAGAAGCTTGTGCGGCGCTCCGGAGAAGTGCTTGTGAGGGGTATTTGTGCTCGCCCCGCGAGAGTCACGAAGAGCAACTTTAGTAAAGCGTGTCATTGAGCTACCCTCACTCAAGGATAGGTTCTTGCGGCGCCCGACGTGCGGGCTTAGCGGGTGATGCTAATTAGCCGCCGAACCACCAAGTGAGCGGTCGACACAACGGGGACTAGCGTGTTGGCAAACACGTGAACCTCGGGAGAAAAATCACCGTGTCAACCTTGTTCTTCTCGTTGGTTTGCATCCTCGTTACATAAGCTTGTAATTACTTTCATATACATTGTGCTTGTGTAGTTGCTCTTGTAATTAGTTAGCTTGTGTAGCTTACTAGTTATCTTCTTGCTTGTGTAGCATAGAAGTAGCTCCCTTGCGTGGCTAATTTGGTTTGTATAACCTTGTTAGTCGCATTGCTTAGTTTGTGTAGCTAAGTAATTGCGCTCTCTAATTTGGCATTGGTTGTCTTGTTATTGAGCATTGTTAGTAAGTATTAGGTGGCTTTGTGCTTTTGCTTACTAGCATGTGTAGAAGCTCCCTTGTTGCTTAAAGTACTAGTGGCATAGGTTTGTGTGACCTTGCTCCTAGAATTGGTTAAGTGAGCTCTAGCTAGCCCAGCACCTTTGTTGCATAATTGTTATCTTTGCAAGGTGCCAGTGAACATATATAGTGGGGTATAGTCTTGGCTAGACCGATAGTTTTAATTCCGCATTTG
The DNA here is from genome assembly GCF_019320115.1 of Miscanthus floridulus. Lineage (NCBI taxonomy): Eukaryota > Viridiplantae > Streptophyta > Magnoliopsida > Poales > Poaceae > Miscanthus > Miscanthus floridulus. The sequence goes on from NC_089598.1 coordinate 102,683,314, forward strand.
TATCGGTTAGCCGACGCGATTAAGTTTTAGAAAAAACTATTCAACCCCCCCTCTAGTCGCCATCTTGACCCTTCAACACCGACGGAATGACTTGGAGAGCAAAGAAGTTCAGAACGATGACACTCGTATACGGTCAATTTTTTTAATGGCTTGTGTGTAATTACAAACTTTTTTAATGGCATATATATAAAAGCCTCTAACAACTTTACCTCACTACTTGCTCAACCCTAAGCCAACTTTGGTCGAAAATGATCCAACTAGAAAATCAACTACACTGGCATCTAGCTAACAACTAAAGCAACTATGAACAACTCAACCTAAGAACCAAACTAGCAACAAAAACTTCTTGGAACTGAAAGGCCTAGCGATGCCTTCAAGAAAGACATCGACAAGCTAGCCCATCATGGAAAAAATTTCACCTATAATTCCAGCATGGTAGGAGAAGATGTATGAAGAGGATGCCTCCAAGAAACGTCGTCGTACAAGCTTTCACCCTGACCTCAGCAACCTAGGCGAGAGTTATACTAGTAAAGCGGCAACGATAGAATCAGTGTCTTAGGAATGTAGTTTGTACTACAATCCTCGTACCAACGCCCAGAGGCACAACTAGTGAGTAGTCCCTGTAAACTACCTGTGTCAATGATTTAATTGGTGATTTATCCATTGCTCCATCTATCCTAAAATATAAATCATGGTGTAACTCGATAATTGCTCTATCTTCAAGATCACACTTTAACCGATAATTTATCTTATAATTTATTGTTTCTAACAATAAAAGTTCGATCATTAAAAAATATTTCTAAATACAAGATCACACTTTAACTGATAATTTATCTTACAATATATTATTTCTGACAACAAAAGCTTGATCATTAAAGAATATTTCTAGGTACAACTCCATTGTAAGTACCTTTGTAGTACAAACTTTTTTGTTTGATTAGATTAATTACTAGTCAAAGTTTGAATTTAAAACACATACATATATTATATTTTAGGACAAAAGGAATATTTTTATGCTAGGCGCTTAGATACGGTCTTGTTTGGTGCCGCTCCGGCTCCAGCTCTAGCTCCGGCTGAAATGGCCGAACATGACGAGTGCGTCTGAGATAGTGGAAGAGGAGCTGGAACCGTTTTGATGATTACGACCACGTACGTGTACATAGGCGAAGCCACGATTCAAATACTTTTGCTCGGGCTCCGGCTTCTGTGGTGTTGAGCGGAGCCAGAGCAGAACCAAACATGACCTTAATTAGTGGTGAGAGTAAAGATATGGTCACTAGCTACCTCACTTCACCGCTATCCATCCAGCAGGTTAAACATTATCCGAGATAGATGATACTAGCTAGCTGCTACACTTCACTTCACTGTTTTTCTTCTACCCGAAAACCATATCAAACTTAATCTGTGGAGTCAGTTGTCCAAGGCTGATGGCCAGCCCCATCTGCTTTTGCCGTGGACAATGCTGATACGTTGCCCCGTTGCACGTGGACTCGGTACACCGTTCCACCGGTGCCGATCGTTATGTGCCACCGGTCACCAGTCACCAGTCACCACGCACCATTAGCACTAGACGCGCGGCGCGGCATCATCTTCACCACCACCGTGTTATGTTATTATGTTGCATTCGATCGATCGATATAATGCGCCTTGCGCCATCGGCATCAGATAGATCATCACCTGCACAATTTCCAAACCTAATCTTCAAAGTGCACCGTGCACAATATATGCGCGCGCTCCACTACACTCGATCGGCTCTCTCCACATGGACGTGCCAATGGCCGGCCTGTCACTGCCAGGTACTCCTCGAGTGAGTGTGTGTCGCTTCAGTAGTAGTAGTACCGAACTCATGTCATGTTTCCTTGGCTGATAAGCCATAGCCGAAAATATTGTCGGTTGATTTGTTGTGAGAGAAAAATATTGTTCGTTGGCTGAAAAGGTACGGCTTATAAGCCAAGCGAATATGACGTCAACTGGTATCCTTTGCTGTGCTTGTGACTCATTAGACAGCGGATTAAGCAAATGCTAAGCTGCCCTGTACCGCATTTCGTTGTGCAGCCAGGCAGCAACCATTATATCACATCAACAGAAGGTTAAGTCACAAGCAGATATAGAATACCGTAACCCATGCGTGTGTGTATATATATATATATATAAGAGAACTACTACCCTGTAGCTGGCTATAAAATAACTTATTCTATAGTCACTTTTGAGTTACGATAATTACTATGTTAATTTACGATATTACAGTAACTCCTTACTAAGTGGTTTACTATAACGTTATGGTAAATACCCCCATGTGTTATAGTAACCCAACTATCGTAAATATGTATTGACATTATCGTAAATTAGTATATAAAATTATCGTAAATGGAGGTGGCTACAGAATAACTTATTTTGTAGCTGGCTACTGAATATACTCTCCCTATATATACACACACACGGGTGTTGTCCGCGTTCTCAAACAGGGTTGCTTGTTAACCCGCTAGGCAATCTGACACCGGTCAAATGTGAGGAGGCGGGTGTATTTGTGCGGGGTTAGAGAAGGCAGTAACTACTCTCAGTGAGTAGGAAAAAATTTCTCTCTCTATATATATATATATATGGAAATTATTTTCTACTCCTAGGGGTAGTTATTTCTATGTGTATATCTCTAGATTTAGGACGTATATGGCCCAACGAAATATACGTAGATGGAGTATATCATTATACTATACAATCTAGGATACTATGAATGATAAGTATGTATGTATACTTAAAGTATATGGTTATATTTATTTTATATGCTACTATCATAGTATTATATAATATATTAAAAAATATGTGCTCTTTTGAAAAAAAAATCACATAGTAAAGATCTGAAGTATCTTAATATTAGTATGTCAACATACTTAAACTGATAAATGAGTATGTATAGATACGTAACGTGATTTATTGATTATGTAAGTAACTACTTCCGGGAGTGCTCGTTCAATCAACACAAAATAATATCAGACCGAACGCCTGGCTATATGCCACGTGCATGTACGTTCTGTCCTGCTGAAGCGCTGGATAAACTAACTTTTTGAATAACTAACTAGTTGCTTGTGTCCTGTACGTAACAGCACGATCAGCGTGATCCTGCGTTCCTCCAGAGTCCAAAGTCAGAGTCCAGTCGCCCGTGCGCAAGTGTTCCATTCCACTCCACGCATCATCTTTTCCTTTTTTTTTTCTTTTTTTTCTAACTAAGTAGCGTGCCCGTGCGTTGCTATGGGATAACTAATAATTTATACTAAAAATACACTGATCGTACGATAAGATAACAATACTGTAAAAATTAAATACCAACGTTAAAGTGATATTTAATCCAAAAAGTAAAGTTTATGAATTTAACACAGTCACGGAGTGCGCAGCATCGCAGGCTCATAAACTCTACTTTATAGATATTTCCGTGATGTGGGTAAGATAATATTTTATATTGATAGGAAGAAATCTCTGATATCCATTTCTTTTATTGTGATCTATTTATCTGGATAGGTAGCGTGCCCGTGCGTTGCTATGGAATAACTAACAATTTATACTAAAAACACACGGATCGCACGATAAGATAACAATACTGTAAAAATTAAATACCAATGTTAAAGTGATATTTAATCCAAAAAGCAAAGTTTATGAATTTAACATAGTCACGGAGTGCGTGGCGTCGCAGGCTCATAAACTCTACTTTATAGACATTTTCGTGATGCGGCTAAGATAATGTTTTATATTGACAGGAAGAAATTTCTGATATCCGTTTCTTTCATTGTAATCCATTTATCTGCACAATGTTTGAGGTGAGGGCATGGTTACAGTTTTTAGTAGCTTTGCGATATTGTCCGAAGCTATGAGATGATTGATGTCTTGCAATGATCCTTTCATTAATTTAGTTTTCTATCTATGTTTAATTGTTCATTCAATCTATTTTATAGGCACGTCGATAGATAATGGATGACAAAATTTAAGCATCCATAATTTATCTCTTTGACTTTAAGCACGAGTTTTGTTTTTATTTTTTAATTGATATATTGTCCTTTTATTTTTACCGTAGCGTTAGCACGGGCATGCATGAAAAACGAAGATGTTTTTACACTGTAGAAATCTTTTAAGAAGATCATGCATATATTATTCTTATATTGAATATTATATATATACAATCACCTAAATATTCTAATTAAACTATAAAATTTTGAATTAGGATATGAGGTAAGACATGTAAACAGATATTTCAAAACTACCTGTAGAGTCCAAAGAATTTAACAAATAAATTCTTTTGGAGGCAATGCAAATTCTCTCTAATCTTTCATTTGGTGTAGTTAGTGTTATCATAGTACCCGCATGTATTCATAGAAAATAAATCATGGACAAAACGTGGATATTTTTTGGTACGACATTTCAACATGGGTCCATCGTCCTGCCAATATCCTTGAGGCAGATCACATAAAGGATGAGAGTCCCTCTATGAGATTGCTCACAAGAGACTCAAACTTATATCTGTTCATGGTAATGTTGAATTGCTTTGCATCAAAAGCATCGGCAATGATAAACGAAGATATAGGTTTTAGTATGCATAGTGGAGGAAAACTCAACATTGGCCTTCTCAGTAGCTTTTCTGAGCCTTTGCAGTGCTAACTTATCCTTACTCAGGTGCACTATAAAATTATGCACCACTAAAAAAAGTGTCATCATTAGTTGCCTTAACCTGAAAATGTGTCGAAATTAAGAATTACAACACCTAATTCAACATCTTGGAACAGACACTTAAGTGGATACCTTATTCTACAATATATGTATGTGTGGAATAGTCCTAAAGCCACACATATTTATACGGTGAGTACAACATACTTTGTTTTCAAATTTTATGAGAGATTTTTTAAGACACGCAGTATTATCCATGTGACAAGCACTAATATTTACATATATACTTGAACTTGTGTGTACATGATTATATGAAGATGCAGCGGAACTTATTCATGGATTTATTGACGCATGAAAGAAATAGATATCGGAGAATTCTTTCTGCCGATATAAAATATTATCATAGCCATATCACAAAAAAGTCTATATAGTAGAGTTTGTGAGCCTGCGACGCCGCGCTCTCCGTGACTGTGTTAATTTCACGAACTTTGCTTTTTAAATTAAATATCACTTTAACGTCGGTATTTAATTTAACAGTATTGTTATCTTATCGTGCGATCCGTATGTTTTTAGTACAAAAGATTTAGTTGTCCCATAGCAACGCACGGGCACGCTACCTAAAACAGCAAGTGAGGGTGATGAGACACGTGAGTGTGAAACCAAATAAAAGGAGAAAAAAGCTGTCCTTTTGCAAATGCAAAGAGGGGAAGTAATTAAATGTAGGCATATTTGGCAAGGTTATCAGAAATGCAAAGAGGTTCCTTTTGTCTTAAATCTCTTTCCTTCTGTGTTAATTCTCTTTTCTTTTGCTCGTTGCCATGTATGCTGGTGCATGTAAACATGCAAGGTATATATAGATAGTATAATAATTTTCTACTTCCTATTTTGTCGTGATTCCTCATCACATAACAGGTAATATTCAATCGCAGACGTGGGCAAACGGACGAACCAAAACAAATGTCGTACCAAAAAATATCCACACTTTGTTCTTTTTAGTTGTAGGAGATTTCTGATACAATATACAAGCAATCGCAGGTGGGGCCGTTTGTTTATCGAGTCCCGGCCCGTGAACCTCTACGACAAAGGCCCACGGACCGGTTGGGCTGTCGTGAATCTGGTCATGTGAGAGAGAGTCTAGCCTCATCGGTCCGGCAAGGAAAGCCTATTTGCTAAGTTTTTTTTCAACGCCTCTCATCTGGGTAAAACTGTAGTATATGTTCATGTACGGACTCACACCAACCCTACACACACACACCACACACTCACACCACGCGTACACAAACAAACCTACAACTATACTCAGATCACTAGATCACGTCCTTTGTGAGATCACCGGGTCCATCCATAGATCCATAGACGACGAGGCGTGTCGTATTCCCTTTATGGCTCCACGTGCGAGAGGCAATAGAGTTATTTTTTAGGACGAACCCCGGTGAGAGACCAGAAAAATGCAGCCACGAGGGCTCGATCTCTAGCCGGTAAGGTCCCAACCACTGGGCCTTGCCACCCGAGCTACGCTCGGTTCTCCCTATTTGCTAAGTTGTTCGGGAAGGAATGGCATGTTGGACCGTTCTCAAGGAGCTATTTGGACAATGGTTGGGTCTGAGTTGTATGCTGTAAAGCTTCCATTGTTCTCTCTCTGAAAGCACAAGACAACAATACAAATGGAATTCATGCAAAGGCTTATTTATTATGGGATTTCCATGTTCTATGTGAAAGCAAGCTCATAAGAATTAATTAATGAGACATGAGGGATTGCATATGGAATGGTCTCATATTTGAAGCTTGCTAAATTGAAATGAAAAAAGATAACAATACAAATGAATGGTTGATTCAACACAAGATGTGACTTGATGGCTTGAGATGGTGAAGATAGCAAGGAAAGGCTTCGATGTACTAAACAAGGGTGAAGGGCAAGCGACGGCTTGGCGGCCGAAGAACCTAGCTAAGGTGAAAAAGGAAGTACTTGCATTTAGTTGAGGTACTAATCAAGCTACAATGGTCATATTGATGTGGAGGATCAAATCTATATTGGACAAAGTGTTTGAAGTGACTTGATGCATTTGGAGTTATTCATATTTGATGAATGGAATCAAGTCATGTGCTCAAGATGGCTATGCTCAAGTGACAAGATCAATATCAACATGTTGCCACCCTTACTTGATGAAGATTGAAAGAGATGGCATTAATTCAAAAGAGATCAACTTAAGCGGTATAAATTCGTTTTTCCTTTAATCTTGAGTTTAATAGATATGCCGTACTATTAAGAGGGATGCATCATGTTGATAGATAATGTTTCATAAGTGCTTAAGCTAACCCATGTGAGTTTTGAGTATTTGAGAGACAAAAGAGCTAACTAATTTCTTGCTGGTCTGGCAATACCGGACGTGTCCGGTATTTGCCCAGCAAAGGTAAAATTGTTGTTCTTGAGTTGGTTCGTCGGGAGTTCCGACGTAAGTCGGGAGTTTCGACGGTCGGGAGTTCCAACATCTCGTGCTTTAACTGACTTGGAGAGTTCACTGTGGTGGTCATACCGGACGTGTCCGGTATTCATACCGGACGTGTCCGGTATGGATGACCAGAGGCCAACGGCTAGTTTTCAAATGCCTTCAGAGTCGGGAGTTCCGATGGTCAGAAGTTCTGGCAAGAGTCGGGAGTTCCGACACCTCACAAACTTCAACTCGGTTACTTAGTTTTCAAATATGCTGAGGGTCAGGAGTTTCGACGTGAGTCAGGAGTTTCGACAGTCAGAAGTCTCGGCATTCATCGGGAGTTTCGATGCCTCACAACATCACTGTAACTTAGTTACCGTTGGCACAGTATAGGTCATACCGGACGTGTCCGGTATGGCAACGGCTATAAAACGGCTAGTTTTTCCAAGGGGCTATAAATACCCCCAAGCCTTCACCTTTGGAGGCTGCTGATTCTGCTGGTTGCTACACACATTTTTTAGCCTTGTCAACTCTCCCAACCATCTCTTAGTGAGTGATTGATCAAATTTGCCAAATCAAATTGTGGGTTGAGTGAAATTCAAAAAGAGAGCAATCCAACCACTTGAGCACTTGTGCATATTGTCTATTTTGTGATTCGCATTTGTTACTTTTGGACTCTTCGGTCCTAGACGGCTAGGCGTCACCGGAGAGCACCCGAGAGATTGTGGTGTGCCTCGGAAAGTTTATAACGATCGATTCCGCCGCCTCAGAATCAACTAGTGGAAGGAGGAAAAGGAGTTAGAAAAGACTCCGGCTAGAGTGACCTTCGTGGTACCCTCTAGGGCTGACCTTCGCTGGGTCACCCACAGTCCCCTCAACGGAGAGTAGGACTCAAACGAGTCTGAACTTCGGTAAAACAAATATCATGTCTCAATTCGCATTTCATTTGATATTTGTGTTGCTCCAGCTCTTGTGCAGGTTCACTGTGTATATAGTCATCTCTAGTAGGTACCTGCAGTTTGGCTCGAAGATAGAAATCAAAAGGAGCAAGTTTGGTGCTGTTCTGTAGAATTCGTGTATACCGGACATGTCCGGTATTCATACCGAACACGTCCTGTATTTCCTGCCTGTGCTGAATACATTTATTCTCTGTTCTAACTTTGTGTTGCAGGGTTGTAGCTTCTAGATATATTCTTTACACCTTGTATACTCTGTGGCTAACTTGTGAGGGGTGGTACTACTCTTTATTATGGAAACTCCCTTTACTAATCGTTTCCGCATTTAAAGGTGTTAATTTTCAGAAACGCCTATTCACCCCCCCTCTAGGCGGCATTCTAGGTCCTTTCAATTGGTATCAGAGCGAGGTTCTCACCTAAAGCTTCACCGCCATGAGAAAAGGATGTCGACGCCTATCGAGTTGGAGCCGGTGCTTCTCCAAAATGATGGTTCAAACTTTCTACCTTAGTCAATTCATGTACTCAATGCTTTTAGGGATATTAATCCTCTTGTTGAGCATATTGTGGATGCAAGCATACCTCTTCCTATAGTTGATTAGAGCAACTACAAAAATTTATCAAAAGAGGAAGAGATATGCGTGCAACTTAATGCTTAAGCTATTAATATCATGTTGAGTACATTAAGTGTAGAGGTTCAAGATGAGGCAATCTTTAATGGACAACCACCTCCAGAGAGTGCTCATCTCATTTGGACTAGACTTTTTTATTTATATGGAAAATCCAAATGTGATGATGCACTTGAGATCATGTCAATGGAAAGTATGTCCATTGTGTCTTCATGCAGCGAAGAAGCCTCACAAAACCTCAAGAGCGCTGAGTTGGAGCAAGAAGTGCAAGCAGCGCATGACTTGCTGTCTGCCTGCACATACCGGACGTGTCCAGTATGCAGTATGGCCGAGGCAACAGACCATCAAGCAGCTGTTTGCAATGATGCTCAAGCCCGATGGAGACCAAGTGATGAGTCAACCTCAGTATCTTATGATACTCATCACTTGTGTCTCATGGCCAAGAAAAGAAAGAAAAAGAGTAACAAGAAAAATCAAGAAAAGGAGAAAGCACAAGTAGATGATCAAGATGAGAGTGATGTTGAAGTTGAAGACAACTACAACCTTGATCATCTCAACCGCAAAGACAAGTTCATCATCATGAAGATAGTTGAAAAGAATGATGAGCTTGAAGAAGAGATTGAGAAGCAAGAGAAATCACTTCAAAAGCAAGAATTGTTTCTCATCTCCAAGATGGAACAACTAAAGGCTCTAAGTGAAAGGTATGAAAAATTATCAATTGAGCATGCTTTAGTTACTAACTCCTCTTCTAGTGTTTCTCAACTAGAGAATGAAAACTTTGAGCTCAAGGCAAGGCTAGATGAACTATCAAGCAAGTATAATGTGCTACAAGCAAACTATGTTCATCTAAAGTACTCTCATGAGAAAGTAGTAGAATCAAGCATCATGCTTGAGGTAGCTCATGAGGTTGTGATGACATCAGTAAAATTTTCTCAACCTCTTACACATTCACTCACTAGTACACCATCTCAATTAAATATTTCTTGTACTAATAAGTGTGCTCCTCAAGCAAGTCAATCTTCGATTGAGCTAAATCTCATAGAAAACATAGAGCTCAAAGAAGAGGTGAAAAGATTAAAGAAAGATGTGATTCGGTTGAAGGATAAGGAGAAAGCACAACCTTCTCAAGATAACCGTGATAACATGGTGAAAAAGCTTGAGAAGGGTTCAAACCTTGCTTCCTCCAAAGCCCAACAAAAGAATCACATTTCAAGTAAGGCCAACACAACCAAGAGCAAGAAACATGAAAAAAGGTTATGCTATGGTTGTGGATTATATGGACATAAGTGGGCAATGTGTCAACATAAGAGTTGGGCCGACAAGGTTAAAGCCGCCAATCAAAAGGCTTCTACCAAGGAGGCCAAGCAAATGAAGAGTGATGGACAAAGCGCTTGTCTCATGAGCAAGAAATTAGGGCATCCTACCAAGAAATGCCCAATGTACAAAGAGGCAAGAAAGGAAGCCCAAGTTGCAACAAGAAGATGATATGGATGCAATGATATGGGCCATAAGGTTGATAGATGTCCATACAAGCAAAACAAGCATAGAGCAAACAAAGGCCGCATATGCTATGCTTGTAGAAGAAAGGGGCATCTAAGCTATGAATGCTCAAATGGTAATGCTCCTAAGCTGAACACATTTGTTTATAATGGTAAGCTTAGGAAGACCACAAATGGAGTTAGCACTAGCAAGGTGATGTGTTCACCACAAACTAGTGCTAAAGCCATTTGGGTGCCTAAGCACTTGTTGACTAACCCAAAAGGACCCAACAAGAGTTGGGTACCAAAGTGTGATTAGGTTAATGATGTAGGTACTTGGTGATGAGATGAAGGCTTTGGGGTGGTTGAGCGAGCAATTTGATAATATTCACTCAATCTATCAACCAATTCTTATCATAATCTTTTATATGGTTGACCCAAAGATAATTCAATGAATATATCATATATTTCATCCACACCATTGGTAACAAGTACCTAAACCTTATAGGAAAGCCAACTTGTTCGTTTTGTGTTCAATAGTTCACAAATAGACGGCATCCTTGGTCCTTTCAATGTGGCTAATTGAAAAGTGTTTTATTTTGCCATATGATGCTTTTAATAGCTCTCCAGTAGAGCAATTCATTTGTTGAGATGCAGGTATACAATAAATAATAGATCTAAACGAAGAATCACAAGCAGCAAATTATTTATTTCTGTCCTACACCTATCGGGCGTGTCCGGTATTACTATCAGATGTGTCCGGTATGGCCAGGGATAGAAAGAAAGTATTTCTGTTCTACGTATTCCGGACGTGTTAGGTATACCTACCGGACGTGTCCGGTATTGCAGGAACCATAACACTAATAGGATTACAACTGAGTCTTTGATTCATATATTTTCATATATCCTCAATTTACTCAGAAGCTTGTGGTTTACCAAATCTAAGTGGATTGTGAGCATCTCTTGAACTCAAATTTAAATATGGAAAATTATTTATTTATGGTTCAAAATAGAAAATTGTCTCCCATATTCTTAATAGAATAAAGTGCTAGTTGAAGGTCATTCAAATTACTTAAAGCACTTATTTAGGGGGAGCTCAGTTTCTATTTTGCACTCTGGTGGACTAACACATTTATCTAGCATTATTTGTAGTCCTTTGAATGAAAATATATCTAGCATGATTATTTGGCAATTAAGGTCAACATAAAGATTATCATGCTATGTATCTTCTTAGTGGTATTCTTGTGGGCTCAAGGCAAAGGTATGTCTTTACATACATGCATTGTAAGTGCATCTAAGGCCCTTTATATGTTAGAATGTGTATTTGTGTGACATAGGAGAGATGTTTTTCAAAACCTATAACTAGCATGTGTAGGTGGTGTGAATTTGAAAAACTATTTGAATCTTGGTCTTTGTGACCTAGCCTTGTCATGTGATAATTATAGCTCTCCTTGATTGTTTGACTGGCTAATTATACATGACATGGCTTTCTTAAGTCCACAATCTACTATGTCTTACAATATCTCTCTCAAGTAATCAAAATCTATTTATGCCAAATATTTAGAAAAGAGAAGTGCTACTCATGGCATTTACATAAGAAAAGTAATTACATCTTATTTGGATCAAGGACATACATGTTTTTGGATCAAGAAACAATAGAGAAGGGGATTAGAATTAATTGAATGAAATTTGGAAAAAGATCAGTCAGCCCGCAAATACCGGACGTGTCCGGTATGAGTGGGGCTATAATAACGGCCGGTACCCCTTCGACCCTGATCCTCTATCTATCTTTTCTCTCCTCTAAGCCGACGCTGCCTCCTTTGTTCCACCATATTGGTGATCGAGTGATTCCACCATGAAAAGGAAGAGAGGGAGATTGGATCGAAGGAGATTTGCATCAAGATTGAAGACTCTGGGACTTGGATTTCCAATCGTATCTTCATTCACTCTCACAAGGTACCCTAATCCCAGACCTCATCCGATCTAAGCGGTTAGGGCATGATTTTGGAATTCCTTCGATAGAGATGCTACATTACCTGTCTAGAAGCAATGCCTAGAGTTTGGATTGGATTGGTTAAAGATTGGGCCAAGGACCCCGGTTAGGGTTGCTGTCCGCTCATACCGGGCATACCGAACGTGTGCGGTATGGGACAGCAGAGCAGATTTTGCTCCCTTGTTTCAATCTTCTCAGTGGTTGATTCTTGGGACTAAGTTTAATTGTCTATTGTGTTTTGTGAACCTTTTGACCTAGTTTGGTTGAGGTAATTACAAGGCATAGGACAATTATCCTTATTTCTATATATCAACTAAAATAAGCTATCGTTTGGGCATGTATCTAAAATTCCTTACATATCTTTGGATACAGGACAGCAGCCATGAGCGGAAGATAGGAGCCTAGGTCCAAGCATAGGCATGATCCAGCTTTGGAGAAACACAAAAAGGCAAAACAGGAAATGCATCCTAGATTTAGTCAGCAGGAGCAGGGCAGCAGCAGGGAACTCTCCAGAGCTACTAGGGGTGCTCTACAGTACAAAGAGGGAGACAACAGTTCTTCCTCTAACATAGATACAGAAGAGTATAGAGTGGAGCCTAGTACCAGGAAGAGGAAAAGCACTGATAGAGATTCAGATGGTGGTAGCTCAGATGATGAGCAAGAGATTGAGGAGGAGCAGACAGTACCTCTAGCTCAGCACCAGCTAGGTTAGGGTATGCACTATGGTTTACTTGAGCCACATCCACCTAGTGTACCCTCTTATGTTGCCAGAGTTGACTATCGGGGGAAAGGCATGACCAGAAGTGCCAGAGATGAAAGAAGAATTGATCCAAGGGGCTTGTCAAGGATTTAGTTTGACCATCGATTTCAGATAGCCTTTCATATGGACTTCTACACTAGTGTGATCCTCGCCAGGAACCCAGTGATTGCCAGGTCTCAGTGGATTGACTGGCAGTACATCATAAATTTGCAAAAGGCCTCCATTGATCACGCTATTGCTATTTGTGAGCATACAGGGGTTTATGAGATTATGGAGTTCCAGCATGACTGGAACACAGAGGTGGTAGCTCAGTTCTATGCCACCCTATATGTTGAGGAGGATGAGAGGCGTATGCACTGGATGCTTGAGGGCCAGTGGTACAGTGTTGATTATGATGCTTTTGCAGCACTACTTGGCTTCTCAGATGATGATCTTCAGAAAGATAGGATCCACACAGAGCAGGTGAGCAGCTTGCCTACATGTACCCACCAGGGGGTGAGAGAGGAGCAGTGGGGAAGGTTCTAGGTCTTCACCCTACTTATAGATACCTGGACAAGATGTTCAGGAAGACCATTGATTGCAAGGGTAGAGATAAGGGAAACATTACAGATTACTCTAGGAACCTGCTCCACAGGATGGCACCTAATGCACGACCCTTCAGTGTATTTGACTTCATTTGGTGTGAGATCAGGAGTGTCGGCGAGAGGCCCCTCAAAGGCTATGGTTTTGCTCCCTACATCATGCACATGATTGAGCAGGTCATAGGGCATACCTTTGAGTATGACAAGGTACATAAGGCCCTGAAGATTGTTGCAGACTTGCCTAAGGTTGGGTACCTCCAGTAGGACCAGGAGGAGGAGCAGCAGCACTAGAGGCAAATGCACCTGTAGGTGGTGCAGTAGCAGGACGAGCTTCCCCTCTACCATATGCTCCTTCACGTTCTTCTTCACATCACCACAGTCTTCCTTCTCCTATTCGCAAGATGTTCAGTGCTATCTTTGGGATGTGCAAGGACATACGGACCTATCAGTAGAAGGAGAGGGAGGCTAGGAGGAAGGATACTTGGACTTTAAAGCAGATTGCTTCTAGACTTGAGCTTGATCCTCCTAGGTCTCCACTATCAGATGAGGCAGCTAGTGAGCCTGAGACTGAGGAGCAGTAGCAGGGCAGGTATGACGTAGAGTTTGCTGAGTTCCTTCAGTGGCAGCAGCAGCAACAATAGGCACCAGAGCACCCTGACACTTTACCACTATAGGCTCAGGTGCCTACTTACTCTCAGCCACGTCCCAGTGCTGTAGACGAATATGCTTTAGACTGGTGGAGTGATCTCACGGGTAATTTCTATGACCCCTCTGGTGCGGGTGGTTCTCGTCTAGCCGGTGATGAGGATGCTGGTAGAGATAAAGATGATGATGAGTGATTACAGCTTGCAGTCCCTTTGTCCTCAGTATGTCATTGTTAGACCTTTGTGGTGATAGATGACAAAGGGAGAGAGAGACTGATTAAAACTTCAGGATATTTGTTTTATTTGCTTTTCTTTGTACCTAAAGATATGTACTGCAGGCTGTAGCTTCAGCTTCTTTTTAGTTTTTGAGCTTCATTGATGTATATCTTGAGTTTGAGAAAGATTGTATCATGTGAGAGATGAGACTTACTTATGCTTTATCTATGTATCTCTTGAGACATGATCTTTATATATATATACATTAGTGGCTTGTGGACTTGAGAAAATATGTAATGAGTGCTATGTGTGACATACATGCATTGTATTTATTTTCATAAGGACCATGCATGCTAGAATGAAAATATTTGATGTGATGTCTTTATATTTATTCTTGTGTGATATATCTTGCCATATGCATCACGATTTTACTTTGTCACACACACATGCACTCCACGGATGCAATGATTTAGGGGGAGTCTTCTATTTGTTTTAGTATGTGCAATTGACATTTGAGGTCATTTCATGAATTCTAATCACAAGCACATATTAAGGGGGAGCCTCTCGTAAATCATTGAACCCAAAAGTTTAAATGTTTATATTCTTTTGTAAGCTTTAATTAAGTTGTCATCAATCACCAAAAAGGGGGAGATTGAAAGTGCATCTAGCCCTTTAGTGGGTTTTGGATGGTTGAATGACAACGTGATTAAAGGTCTAACTCGTTTGCTAAGTATGGACAGTTAATAGGTTATCTCACGGGTACTTAATGAAAGCCAAAATGATGTGTTGTTGTATAAAACAATCTAGTTCAAGCACAAGACAACAATGCAAATGAAATTCATGCAAAGACTTATTTATTGTGGAATTTCCATGTTCTATGTGAAAGCAAGCTCGTAAGAATTAATTAATGAGACATGAGAGATTGTATATGGAATGGTCTCATATTTGAAGCTTGCTAAATTGAAATGAAAAAGATAACAATACAAATGAATGGTTGATTCAACACAAGATGTGACTTGATGGCTTAAGATGGTGAAGATAGCAAGGAAAGGCTTCGAGGTACTAAGCAAGGGTGAAGGGCAAACGACGGCTTGGCGGCCGAAGAACCTAGCTAGGGTGAAGAAGGAAGTACTTGCATTTAGTTGAGGTACTAATCAAGCTACGATGGTCATATTGATGTGGAGGATCAAATCTATATTGGACAAAGTGTTTGAAGTGACTTGATGCATTTAGAGTTATTCATATTTGATGAATGGAATCAAGTCATGTGCTCAAGATGGCTATGCTCAAGTGACAAGATCAATATCAACATGTTGCCACCCTTACTTGATGAAGATTGAAAGAGACGACATTAATTTAAAAGAGATTAACTCAAGCGGTATAAATTCATTTTTTCTTTAATCTTGAGTTTAATAGGTATGCCGTACTATTAAGAGGGATGCATCATGTTGATAGATAATGTTTCATAAGTGCTTAAGCCAACCCATGTGAGTTTTGAGTATTTGAGAGACAAAAGAGCTAACTGATTTCTTGCTGGTCTGGCAATACCGGACGTGTTCGGTATTCATACCGGACGTGTTCGGTATTTGCCCGGCATGAGTCGGGAGTTCCGACACCTCACAAACTTCAACTCAGTTACTTAGTTTTCAAATATGCTGAGGGTCGGAAGTTCCGACGTGAGTTGGGAGTTTCAACGGTCGGAAGTCCCGACATTCATCGGGAGTTCCGACGCCTCACAACATCACTGTAACTTAGTTACCGTTGACGTAGTATAGGTTATACCGGACGTGTCCGGTATGCACCAAGCCTCCACCTTTGGAGGCTACTGATTCTGCTGGTTGCTACACACATTTTTGAGCCTTGCCAACTCTCCCAACCCTCTCTTAGTGAGTGATTGATCAAATTTGCCAAATCAAATTGTGGGTTGAGTGAAATTCAAAAAGAGAGCAATCCAACCACTTGAGCACTTGTGCATATTGTCTATTTTGTGATTTGCATTTGTTACTCTTGGACTCTTTGGTCCTAGACGGCTAGGCGTCGTCGGAGAGCACCCGAGAGATTGTGGTGTGCCTCAAAAAGTTTGTAACGGTCAATTCCGCCGCCTCAGAATCAACTAGGGGAAGGAGGAAAATGAGTTGGAAAAGACTTCGGCTAGAGTGACCTTCGTGATACCCTCTAGGGCTGACCTTCGCTGGGTCGCCCACAGCCCCCTCAACGGAGAGTAGGACTCGAACGAGTCCGAACTTCAGTAAAACAAATATCGTGTCTCAATTCGCACTTCATTTGATATTTGTGTTGCTCCAGCTCTTGTGCAGGTTCTCTATGTATATTATCATCTCTAGTAGGTAACTGCAGTTTGGCTCAAAGATAGAAATCGAAAAGAGCAAGTTTGGGGCTGTTCTGCAGAATTTGTGTATACCAGACACGTACGGTATTTCCTGCCTGTGCTGAATGCATTCATTCTCTGTTCTAACTTTGTGTTGTAGGGTTGTAGCTTCTAGATATATTCTTTATACCTTGTATACTCTGTGGCTAACTTGTGAGGAGTGGTACTACTCTTTATTTGGAGTTTCCATTTTAGAAACTCCCTTTACTAATCGTTTTCGTATTTAAAGGTGTTAATTTTTAGAAAAACATATTCACCCCCCTTTAGACGGCATCTAGGTCCTTTCACTCTCCCCTGCAGAGCAGAGGATGATACCGAGCCGTTCAAGTCGGACGCACGCAAGTGCTCGCACGTTAACCACAGTGCATCTATCTTTCTTCTTTTTTATCCTCTACTTTTTTCCCTTTTACCTTATACATTAACCAATCTATTTTATATGATCATATATGTATTAATATACTAGCTGTAGCCGAGGGCACAATGTTTTTTTTCTTTTTCACCGTTTTTCTCTCCTCTTTCACTTTTTATCTTCTTCTGATCTAATTGAATCTTATGATCACAAATCTATAAAATTTATAATGAGAATTTGTGACCATAACTTGTCACGTTACGTACATAAGTTGTGAGTATGACTTTATAATTTTCTAAAAATAAAAATTATGCTTTTTTAAAAAAGTAAAAAAAACTATGATGACAAATTAAGTTGTTCCGTAAAACGTTATGCATATAATTTATGTGTATAACTTCTAACTTTCCAACAATAAAAAATTATGGAAATATTTTTTTAAAAATAAAAGTTCTGATAAAAAGTTATGCATACTAGTTATATGTATAATTTTGTAACTTTCCAAAAAAAGAAAAAATGCAGGAATGATTTTTATCCACAAAAGGAAATTATATTGAAAAGTTATGTTTCGCAAAATATTATATATAAAAGTTATGTTTATAACTCTGCAACTTTCTAAGAAAATATGGTGTTAAATTTTGAAAAAAAAAAGTTATACGTAAAAATTATGAGTATAACTTCGTAACTTTCAAAAAAAAAGAAAAGTTACGTAAATAATTTTTCCCCAAAAAAGGTGATGGGCTGGTGGGATAGCTGATTAGCTGGGTCGGAGAACCAGCTCGCGTGCGATAAACTGCACGCGTGGCACTGTCCAATTAGGGAAAGAGGTGGGAATTCTTTTTTTAGAAAATAAAACTCGTGGGTGTTAGATTGATCGCTGATTTAGAATTGAGTGAATGTAAGCTAATTAGTGAGGTCGTCGCCGCAACCTGCGCGCGCAGGGTGCCTAGAGTGGGATGAGCAGTGTGGGAGGGGGCTTGAGCCCCCGACCGTGACAACTCTCACCACGGGGGAATCGTTGGTCGTCTTTACGAGATCCCTACCGTGACAATTCTCACCATGGGTGAATCACTGGTGGCCTTTACATGCGGCGAAATCAGGAACTACACCGTAGAAGAGGCACGGATCGAAGTAGTGTGCACCCATGCGGATATAAAAGGGTCTGATTATTTGTCCGTATTAGCTTAAGTCTACATTAGACCTTACGCAGCACAGCCTAAGCCCATATAAATATATAAAGTTCCTTCATACTTTTTTTCATAGGTACTTGGATGTCCTTCATTGACAAACCATGTCCGTATATTTGTTTGTTTATATTTTATTGCATATAGTCACTTTATATGTTCTATCAGAAGCCTTATGTTTATAGTAAAGATAGAGAATGTAAAAAAATTATTTTTATGTGTTCATCGGCTTATGCAGATCTGCATTTTGTAATACGAAAAGATCTAGCATACTCTAGCTAATTTTGTATTTGCATACTTTGAGCACTATGCAAGGAAGCAATCAATCAGACCTATAATTACTCCCTCTGCCTTAAAAAACATAATTCTCATTTTTAAGGAGTCAAATAATTTTAAATTTAATCAAATCTATATAAAAAATACTAATATCTATGATATCGAATAAGGACATATTTGGATGTATAAGGCTTGGCTCTGTTGAAGATGAGGGCGACATCGGCATCAGCAACTTCATCGGCTTGACGACATGGAGACTTGGCTTTCCGAATGGCGATATCAAGGCGGAGATGATATTGCCGTCATGGAATAATTTTCTCCGGTCTCTTCTCCATTTTGTTGTGGTTAGATCTGACCACAATGAAGGACTAGGGAGAATAAGGTTCATATCAGTCTTTCTTATTATTCGGTGGCAGAAAGAAGAAGAAGGAAGACACAAGAAAGAAGTTTCTTCACTTCGCCTGCAGGAATGTTGGTCGTCGTTCGTTGGGCATATGTTCTCAGGTATTTTGCCGAGTGTTTAGCTGTGCGGTCATCTATACGAATCGTCGTACATGTTTGGAGTTGAGATTTTGGGCTATACAAAGCATGGGTACAATTTACATGATCAGGTTCTAGAAATACGTAGTATATTCTAGTGTGCTTGTAACGTGATGATGTACTCAGCTATAATCTAATATAATTCTTCTTTCGTCTCAAATAAAAAAGCTCTAACCTATCAAACATGAGGCTAATAGGTAGCCTAATTTTTTAGCCAAGCATTCGTTTTTTTTTTTTGAGTAATAGAGCTTCTATTAATTCATGGCAAGATTACAATCGGCAGCCGCTAGATCGACTAGCCAGCCCGGTGCATTATCAATCCAGAAGTAACAGCGATCAGTGGCCGAAACCATAGATGCACAAAGGTTTGCCACCGAATTCGCGTCCCTTTGAATCCATCTAATCTTAAACTCACTAAAAACCTTGCCTAGCTCTAAAATGTCAAAACATAAGCCTCCGATGTGTGAAGTAGACGCATGTTGACTTAGCAGCAACTTCGAGAGTTCTTGGCAATCGACTTCAAGCATCACCCGGTCGAGTCCCAATTCCACAGCCAGCTCGAGACCCTCCCTCGCCGCCATGGCCTCCGCTGTAAGCACATCCGGTACATCCTCAAACCATCTTGCTGATCCACCTGCCACTAGACCATCTTGATCGCGGATGACCACTCCTGCCGAGCCAGTATTGGTCACCTGGTCGAAGCCCGCATCCGTATTGATCTTGAACCAGCCCGGCGATGGCTTCTCCCACTTCGTTTTCGGCGCCCTCGGTCTGACCACCGGCGCTCGCTTTAGTGACGCCAGGTCTTCCAGAAGCTTTGATATGAACCGAGCAGTAGCACCTGGTTCCCAGGATTTGCACCCGTGACCACGCGCGTTGCGACCAGTCCAGAGTGCCCAGGCGCCACATATAATTGTTTCAGTGGTCGCGATCCTCCCTGACCGCATGTGGAGAACATCCCTAGCCCAAGTGCAACTCTGTATGCTTGGCACCGGCATCCCCGTCTCCTTCTTCACCTCTTTCAAGAATCGCTTCGCGAGCGGGCAGTCAAAGAACACATGAAGCAAGGTCTCATCTCGACTGCCACACACCTCACAGTGGCTTTCTCTTGCCACATGTCGCCTCTTGAGCTCCGACTTTGACGGCAGGGAATTATGGAGCACCCTCCACCAGAAGACACGAACCTTGGGTGGCACATTCAGTTTCCATAGCACCTTCCAAAAGGTCGAGTCACCTGAAGCTGATGCCTGCCTGTTATCATCGGCCATCGCTTTTTCCATCTGGTCCCACTTAGCCAAGCATTCGTTAGCAAGTCGCTGCCAGCCAACTTAACTAATTTGGACTAATTTGTGCGTACAAATACGCATCACTGTATTCTTATTTTTGCGTGGCTGCGGCATATGGCTCCGTCACTGGTACCTCCAGTCTACTCGCCCGTGTGCGCGTGTTCCATTCCACGCATCATCTTTTTTTTTTTTTTTTGACGCTATCCGTTGTTTGCTTTTGTCGAGCCCCGGCCCTTGAACTCCTCCTCTTTTTTTTGTGCTTAACGTTAGCTCTACGGCCCGTGAACTGAAGCGACAAAGGCGGCCCACGGATCGGTTGGGCTGTTGCGACTCTGATCGTATGAGAGGGTCCAGCCCTGTCGGTCCGGCAAGGAAAGCCGCCTATCTGCCAAGTAGTTCGGGAATGGTATGTTGGGCCGTTATCGAAGAGCTATTTCGACGACTGATGGGCCAGCGCTCATTTTCGCCAGACACACCCGTGCGGCGGGCGTGCGCCTGAGTTTCGTATTTGACGTTGCCGCTGCGGACGGACGGAGGACCTGTCCTTCCTTCCGAGCACGATGAGTTCCAAGTTCCAACACGCATCCCCAGCCGGTTACACAGCCCTCATCGTTGTGCTAAGGTTGCGTTGCGTTGCGTGCCATCGACAACAGTCTGTTCGGTTGGCTGGTTCGTATCGTTGCTGGTTCGTGAAGAAGTACTGATGACTGGTTTATGTGAGAGAAAAATACTGTTTCGACTGAAAATTTACGATCGTTTACGACAAGCCACAGCCAAACAAACAGGCTAACATCGCTGGCTCTCGCTTGGTTGGCAGATAGTACTAGTAGTAGTCTATCCGAGACATTCCAAACCCTTGAACACCGCCGATGGAGACAAAGAAGTCGATTGCGTGCCCTGTGGCTGTGATCACGGGCGCCTGCCATGCATATCTGTCTCTTCCCGTTCCTGTAGGCGTCCCTTCAGGTCCATCTGGGACAAATCCGGGAGCTCGCTTGGCTGGCTCGGCGTGCTGGTCCTACGCATGTTCGCTACCGGCGGCTGCCTGTCGGCCGCTAGGAACTGGGCTGGGCTGGACACTAGTAAAGCTCGTGACGAATCGGTATTGCGAGTCTAGGGATTGAGGGATACAGGGACCGTCGTCGATCGCCTGATTACAGCAGGACTCCAAGAGAGACAGGCCTAAACGTCGGCACTATGCCTGCTCGTGGCCGATGGTTCACGGGTAGCTAGCGTGGCCCGTGCACGGCGGCGCATAATACGGACGCGGACGCGATGATTGCTCAGCAGTTTCTGCCGTTCTGCGAGATGCTTCCTTCAGTTCGCAGTTCCTCTGCTTCTCTTTCGCGACGTCGTTAACGGTTTGTTCCATCAGCTGTTTCACCAGCAGGCAGCAGCACCTGACCGAAGCTCAGAGGCCTAACAGTGCGCCCGTGCTGCTGGCAGCTGCTGCAACAACTGCATTCAGAGCTGCGGTCTGCGGCACCGTGCCCCGCCCGCGGCGGCGACCGCCATCTCCCGACACGATCGAGTGCGCGAGTGGCAAATCTCAGCAAAGATAAACACTGGCCGCATGCATCCAGGCGGCGGGCGCCACAGTGGACCGACCGAGATCGGATAGGTCAGGACGTGGCGCGGCACCTCCCGCCGTGACCTACCCGTGCGAGAGCCGAGCCGAAACCTTGGGCCGTCGCGTGCGTGCGCGCCCCGGGATCAGCACGTCGTCCAGCTGCGTGCGTGCGTGCCAGTGCTGCGCCGGCTGGCCTTGCCTTGTCTTTGCCTGGCTAGGCCAGGGGACCATTAATCTTTGCGTGCACCACTGGTCAACCCGGCCGGGCGGCATATGCTGGGCGTACGCGCAGGCAGGCGGCAGCCGCTTATGGCCTTGTTTAGATTAGCCTGTAAAGTTTTTGTGTCACATCGGATACTACGTGAGAATGTCATACGAGGTGTTCGAATACTAATAAAAAAATAAATTATAAAATCCGTCAGTAAACAACGAGACGAATTTATTAAGCCTAATTATTTCATCATTAGCATATGTGTTACTGGAGCACTTTATTATGAAATTATGGACTAATTAGGCTTAAAAGATTCGTCTCGCAAAATAGTCATAAACTGTGCAATTAGTTATTTTTTTATTCTATATTTAATACTTCATGTATGTGTCAAACATTCGATGTGATAGGATGTAGAGTTTTAGGGCTTCTTTGGCAGAGCTCCGGCGGCTCCGGCTCCCGCACCTGTCGGCCGCCCACGGGCCGATAGGTGCCAGGAGAGCCAGAGCCGCGGAGCCCGAAAAACAAGCTTCTCCGGCTCCTGCGGTGTCTGTGAGAGAGGGAAGGAGGAGAGAGAAAAACGCTCCGGCCCAAGCCTCCGGCGACGGGCCTCCGCTTCGCTCCGTCAGAAGCCTGGCCTATATCCTGGAGTGAATTTGGAACAACTCCAACAAACTCCACCTTAAGACAAATTCATCTTGTATCATAAATCAACCCTTCATCCTGAACATAACAAAGATAGAAAACCACTGGTGCCAACAATAGTCTCTTGGACTATCCAATTAAACCAACTAAGCTTGAGCACAGCTCAAACTTAGCAACAGGAACAGGCTTTGTCATCATATCGGTGGGATTATCATGAGTACTAATCTTGCATACCTTCAGCTTACCTTCTTCAATCACATCACGCACAAAATGATACTTGATATCTATATGCTTAGTTCTCTCATGGAACATCTGATCTTTAGTGAGGTAAATTGCACTTTGACTGTCACAGTGCAAACTTATGCAAGATTCAACTCCACAAAGCTCAGCGTACAAACCTTTCAGCCAAATTAATTCTTTGCACGCTTCACAAATAGCCATATATTCTGCTTCAGTAGTAGACAAAGCAACAACTGACTGTAAAGTAGCCCTCCAACTCACAGCACAACTGCCAACAATAAACACATAACATGTAAGTGATCTTCGCCTGTCCAGATCAGCAGCATAATCAGAATCCACATAGCCAATAAGACCCTTATCAGTTCTTCCAAACTTTAAACAGGAATCTGCTGTGCCTCTGAGGTACCTGAAAATCCACTGAACTGCCCTCCAATATTCTTTGCCAGGATTAGACATATATCTACTAACAAGACTCATAGCATATGACAAATCTGGACGAGAGCAAACCATGGCATAAATCAAAGACCCAACAGCACTAGAATAAGGAACCCTTGACATGTATTCAATCTCTGCATCTGTACTAGGACACTGAGCAGCTGACAACTTAAAGTGAGGTGCAATAGGGGTACTAACAGCCTTAGCATTTTGCATGTTGAAACGCTGAAGAACTTTCTTGATATAATTTTGTTGACTAAGAAATAGCAAACCAGATTTTCTGTCTCTACTAATTTCCATACCCAGAATTTTCTTAGCACTACCAAGGTCTTTCATATCAAACTCACTACTCAATAGCTTCTTTAACTTAGTGATTTCAATCTTACTCTTGGCAGCAATCAGCATATCATCAACATATAACAGCAAATATATAGGTGATCTATTAACATGCTCGATGTAAACACAGCTATCATACTTAGATCTTTTAAAACTGTGTGCTAACATAAATGAATCAAACCTCTTGTTCCACTGACGAGGGGACTGTTTCAAACCATACAAGGATCTCTTCAACTTGCACACATATTTTTCCTTGCCAGACACTATGAACCTTTCTGGTTGGTCCATGTATATGTCCTCCTCAAGCTCTCCATATAAAAACGCAGTCTTCACATCTAACTGCTCAAGCTCAAGATCATATGAAGCAACAATACTAAGGAAAGTACGAATTGAACTGTGTTTTACCACTGGAGAGAACACATCATTGTAGTCAACACCCGGAATTTGACTGTAGCCTTTAGCAACTAACCTTGCCTTATACTTTGGAGGCTCGCTTGGAGATAAACCCTCCTTTCTCTTGAAGATCCATTTGCAGCTGATGGTCTTCTTATTCTTAGGCAAAGGTACAATCTCCCATGTACTGTTCTTCTCAAGAGACTGCATCTTCTCATGCATAGCGGAAATCCAATTCTCAGTATCACCACAACGAATAGCTTCTTTATAGGTTGCTGGCTCATGAACATTCTCCACCTGTTCAGCATAACTCAAAGCTTAGTAAGACAAATTACACTCTTCAATAAGACGCTTAGGAGGTGCAATTGTCCTTTTTGACTTGCGTTGAGCAATAGGTAAATCCTCCTCTAACTGCAAAATAGGAGGAGTTTGCTGAACATCATTATGAGCATCATCCTCAGCAACATCATTATCATGGTCACCATGCTCATCAACAGGCTCCACCTACACACCTGTATCATCATCAACATGCTCCACTTGCATGCGCATACGCTGCAGCTCCTTTTCTGGAACATGATCTGAGGGTAAACTGTCAGTAAACATCACAGATTCATTGAAAACAACACTCCTGCTCATAAAAGTCTTTCCTGTTTCAGGATTCCACAATTTATAGCCTTTGACTCCTGAACTATAACCAAGGAAAAGACACTTAACAGCTCTAGGCTCTAATTTTCCATTATCAACATGAGCATAAGCAGTGCATCCAAAAACTTTCAACTGTGAATAATCAGCAGGCGTACCAGACCATACCTCAATGAAAGTTCTTTTATTTAGTGGAATAGAAGACGACCTGTTTATCAAGTAACAGGCAGTATTAGTAGCTTCAGCCCAAAAATGCTTGCTCATCCTGGCATTAGACAGCATGCAACGGGCCTTGGACATGATGGTTCTGTTCATGCGTTCGGCCACACCATTCTGTTGTGGAGTATGGGGTATGGTGTGATGCCTAACAATGCCTTCCGATCTGCAATAATCATTAAATTCACGCGAACAAAATTCTCCACCATTATCAGTACGAAGCAATTTTACCTTCCTTTCAGTTTGCCTTTCTATCATTACTTTCTAGTTCTTAAAAGCAGCAAAAGTATCATCTTTCTGTTTCAGAAAATAAGGCCAAACCCTTCTAGAGTAATCATCAATAATTGTAAGCATGTAACGAGCACCACCAAGTGAGGACTTACGGGAAGGACCCCATAAATCAGCATGAACATAATCAAGAGTACCTTTAGTGGTGTGAACAGAAGTGTTGAAATGTACCCTTTTATGCTTCCCGAAAATACAATGCTCACAAAACTTTATTTTACTCAAAGTGCAGCCATCCAGCAGGTTTCTCTTCATCAATTCTGCCATACCATGGTGACTCATATGTCCCAAACGCATATGCCAAAGGTTAGTTTTACTAGGTTCATCGTTAGTAACAGCAGCAATAGCGGAATCAGAACCAGGTAAAGTACACCCTCTAAGGACATATAACTTTGCCGAATTAAGATCACCTTTCAAGCAAACAAGAGAACCTTTTGATACCTTCAGAACGCCATCTGAACCGGAATATTTGTAACCTTCTGCATCATGCGTGCTCAATGAGATAAGATTTCTGGACATCCCTGGTATATACCTGACATTTTTTAGCGTGCGTGTCATGCCATCATCAGTCTTGATCTGAACTGATCCAATCCCCACAATGTCACACGGGTTATCATCTCCCATCCACACAACATCCCCTTTCTGCACAGGCTTATACGAGCTAAACCAATTTCTGTTAGTGCAAATATGAAATGAACATGCGGAATCGAGAATCCATTCATCATGACCAGCAACACAACCAGCAAATACTACCAGACAATCTCCAGAATCATCATCAGACGCAGCAGCAGCAACAGAGACCTTACCAGCCGACTTGTTTTTCCTCTTCTCCTTATTCTGTACTTTTCTGCAATCCTCAACATTATGATTTGTCAGCTTGCAATAAACACAGAACTTTTTATTACCATGCGGCTTGGACTTTGAACGGCCTCTCCTTTCGTAGTTCTTTCTACCATCATTGCCATCATTGGAGGATCTGTTTTCAGTTCTGCCTCTCATATGCAAAGCATCGCCCTTGGAGGACGACGTCCCGTCATTCTGCACGATGCCTCTCATCTTCTCCCTATAATGGAGAGCCTCATAAACTTCCTTTAGGGTTAGTTCATCACGGCTCAAGAGTATGGTGTCACGAAAATTTGCATACGAATTTGGCAAAGAACATAGCAGTAAAAGACCTAAGTTCTCATCATCATACTTTACCTCCATCGACACTAGGTCGGCGACGATCTTCTTGAATTCAGCGATGTGGCTCATCACTGAATCGTCCTCCTTCATCTTCAGAGTGAATAGCTTCATCTTCATCTGCATCTTACTGGTTAGATCCTTGGACATACACATCGATTCCAGTTTCAGCCATAGTTCTGCAGCAGTTTTCTCTTTCAGACACTCCTGCAAAATATCATTATGAAGATGCAACTGAATTAGGGCGAGCACCTTCTGATCCTTGCGGATCTCTTCTGGAGTCCACTCGGCCTTCCTCTTTCCGAAACTATCCAGCGCCTCATCATAGTCATGAGTCTGCGCCAGAATCCCCCGCATCTTGACTTGCCATAGCGAGAACCGCGTGTCGTAGTTCAGCAGCGGAAGATCGAACTTCATCGACGTCGTCATGAACCCTAACAGCAACCAAAGCTCTGGTACCACTTGTTAAGAACGACGTATAGAAATATGAAGTAAAGAATCAAACCACAGAGGAGACACACGATTTAACGTGGAAAACCCCTCCGATATGGAGGGGAAAAACCACGGGCACCAGCCAGCAACAATCTCACTATCTCAAGAGTTTTGGGTTACACGCCTATGGCGGCTTACAAGAGAATCAAGTCTCCACGAAACCCTAGCAAGGGTGTAGATACCGTACCGTACCGCGGGGGGCTCCGCCCCCCCGCACCCCCCGAGCACAGGGGCGAGACCTGATGGACCGGCTTCAGACTCCGCTACGCTCCGGCCCAAGCCTCCGGCGACGGGCCTCCGCTTCGCTCCGTCAGAAGCCTGGCCTATATCCTGGAATGAATTTGGAACAACTCCAACACATCTACAATCACAAGCAAATTTGGCACAGGACGAAATCCGGACTATTTGCCAAAGTGTATTTCGTTCTTTAAATATATAGAAAATAAATCCGGGCTATTTGTGTGAGTCAGTGGCGCAGCCGAGGGAGTCAGTGTCACGGCTTTCTCTTCTCTCGCCGGGGCGCCGGGAAGGAGGAAGTTCACGTGGTTCCGGTTCCAGACGCGGCAATCCAGCACGCGTAGGATGGTAGGAGGCGACCAGCCTAATTTACAACCGACCTAGCTCGTAGGACACAGCATGTGGAAGGGCAAGGGCGATCCAGCATGCGTAGGACCAATCCTTTCGCGTACAAACTGACTCAGAAACGTGGAAGAAGAGGAATTATAAGAAGAATCTGGTCATCTGCGAGGGCTTCTCCGTCGTCCCAACACGGGGGTTCCGTCTGTGCGGATATTCAGCTACCGAGGACAGAACAGCGACCAACAAGAAAGAACCCAGAACCAGACCAGAGCTGCTGGATTTAGCAGCGGTACGCACATTCCTGCATGCTGCCGCTCTAATTGTGCAGGATTGCATACGCGTGCACCGGTTCCGTTTCGAACAGGACACTGATACGCATCCAGCATCGATGTCCTTACTCAGGAATGGAAACCGGTTTATGTATTATGCAGTTGAAGCGAGAAAATAGTACCTTCCCAGCTCTCGATCTGTTCGCTTGAACTTATCAGGAGACTTATCAGTTAGAATCTATAGTATTTTTTTCTCACAATAAAATAGCTTCAGCCGACTTTAATACCAACTTCACAGACATCATCTGCATGACCGCATCTCCATTCCGTGTCCTCTTTCGGCAGCACCACGGACACGGATTGTGCCTTGCCTTCGCCCCGGCGCGGAGCGGCTGTTAGCATCATCGGAAGCCCTCAGCAAACGGCGAAAAGGAGCAGAAAAGAAAAAAAAACGTCGTTTTGCTTCGTCTTGAGCCACAACGGACGCCTTTGGTAGTGGAAACATTAGGGCGCGTTTAGTTGGCAAAATTTTTTGGTTTTGGTTACTGTAGCACTTTCGTTTGTATTTGTACTAATTAGGTTCGAAAGTTTCGTCTCGTGATTTCTCACCTAACTGTGTAATTAGTTTTGTTTTTCGTCTACATTTAGTACTCCATACATGTGCCACAAGATTTGATATGACATTTTAAGGTGAAAATTTTTGGAATGTAAACCGGGCCTTAAAAAAACCCCCGGCAATCTCTCGGCTCGGCGGCCGCTTTGCTTCCTCGGCTCCCCGTCGCCATCCATCCTTGAGCGCTGGCCACGACCACGAGCCCTCTTCCTCTCCCGGCGCCTCGCGGGCCCAGCCCATCGCCGCGCGCCGCGCCGTATCCAGTAGACGCACGCGACGTCTCTGTAGCGTTGCCCATGCATGCAGCAAGCCAGGAAGCCAGAAGGGGTGCACCCACATGCCATGTCCTGGATTTTTTTTCTATCTAATCCGGCGACCTGCTTCTCGCCGGATGTACTCCCGTCTCGGACGGTGCCCCAAGAAACAAAAAAGAGACAATTACCTGTACGCCATTATAAAAGTTCGAAATGATCTACGTGTCATTGAAATTTTGAAAAGTTTCTCAGTACCCTCGCCCGAAGTTTCTTTTACCTACGTGCCACTTTCATCAGTTTTCCTTGTAACAGCAAGCGGAAAAGACGATTTTGCCCTCAGTTATAGAATGCATCAAAATTTTCATTCTTTCCTCAGGTGCCACTGTAACTTCTTGTGATTCAAAAAACTTCACTTTTTTCTCTGTACCATTATGAAAAAAATCATGGTAACAGCTTGTACGTGTGCATGTGAAAAACTTTAATAATTATAATAAATTCGAAATGCATCCAAATTTTTTTAATTATTAAAGTTTTTCACATGCACACGTACAAGCTGTTACCATGATTTTTTTCATAATGGTACAGAGAAAAAAGTGAAGTTTTTTGAATCACATGAAGTTACAGTGGCACCTGATGAAAGAATGAAAATTTTGATGCATTCTATAACTGAGGGCAAAATCGTCTTTTCCGCTTGCTGTTACAAGGAAAACTGACGAAAGTGGCACGTAGGTAAAAGAAACTTCGGGCGAGGATACCGAGGAACTTTTCAAAATTTCAATGGCACGTAGATCATTTCGAACTTTTATAATGGCGTAGAGGTAAAAGGCAAAAAAAAAAAAAAAAAAACGTGACGAGTGCGGAGACGAGCTGAACCAGATGAGCTGGATGCCTGGATTGCGGAGAACTGGAGATGCTCTCTGGTAGTAGCCGGGACAGGCTACAGACTGCAGAGCATGCAAGCTGCCGAGACAGGGGTCAAGGTTTTAACGGTGCTGGCCGTGGTAGTAGTTTAACGGTTTCGAGGCTGGTCAGTGCGAGAGACTGCGAGCATGTTCGTGGATGTCTGTACACTCGCGTCAGTAAATTTTTGTTTATTACGCGAGTTCTCCTCCCTCCCCGTTTCTACACGTCTCTAGAATGAAGCGGATCGGAGGACGGACGAAGGCACGAGGCAGTGAGAACGTGAGCCAGGCGCAGGGGACTGGGGAGGCCAGCCCGGTGCTAGTTGGCCGCGCGCGTCGGGCACTTGTTTGTTTACCTCGGGATGGGATAGAATTATGGACGATCAGCGGGAGAGAGTAGTGTGCGTGTCCCATGCTGGGGCCTTAATATTCCCCCCGTGTCCGTCCGTCCGTCCCCATCATTTCATCGCAAGTAACCTCCCCGTCGGCCGCTTCGCTTGCAGCGTATCAAAGCTCGATCATCTATATAAGTAAGCGCCGGCCTCTCTCCTCACTTAAAGCAGGCACCCAGTGTTTAGCTGGCGAACGAGAGAGGAGTGAAGCGAACGAGAGGAGGAGCAGCTGCGGCTGCGAGCGGGCAATTAACGCCAGACAGATAGGTAGTAGTAGTCTGGTAGAGGCAGACAGAGAGAGAGAGAGAGGAAGAGGGGGGAGATTAGCAAAAGCCGCGGGCAGCTGCGGCCAGCAGCTGATTGGTAGCGAAAGTATAAGCTCCGGGCGCAATGAGGTCGAGGAGGCCGTCGCCTTCGTGGCGGCAGAGCGTGGTCGCCGCGGTCGTCAAAGCGCTGCTGGCTGCGACGTGGTGCGCGGCGGCGGCGCAGGCGCAGCTGAGCCAGAGCTACTACGCGTCGACGTGCCCCAACGTGGAGACGCTGGTGCGCGGCGCCGTCACCCAGAAGCTGCAGGAGACCTTCAACGCCGCGCCGGGCACGCTCCGCCTCTTCTTCCACGACTGCTTCGTCAGGGTACGTACGGTCCATTCCATTTGCATCCGTCAGTCATCATCATGCGCAATGATCGATTAACGTCCCCAGTCCTGACCCTTCTCTTCTCGGTTCATACCAATCCCAGGGCTGCGACGCGTCCGTGCTGCTGTCCGGTCCCGACGACGAGCACAGCGCGGGCGCCGACACGACGCTGTCGCCGGACGCGCTGGACCTCGTCACCCGCGCCAAGGCCGCCGTCGAGGCTGACCCGCAGTGCGCCTACAAGGTCTCCTGCGCCGACATCCTCGCCCTCGCCGCCCGCGACGTCGTCTCCCAGGTACTGTGTCTACTACTTCTCTGGCCTCTCATCCATCCATCCATCCCAAGCTGCAGGCCGCAACTACACGCACGCACGCCCCTCTCTTCTTCCTCCCAACCCAGCTCCCGTAGAGCTGGACACGGCTGGACAGTCTGAAACCTTTGCTTATATATCCTAATGCAAGCTCAATGTCAATGAGGAGTTTAGGATCAGCACGAACCATTGAGTTTGGGGGGGGGGGGGGGGGGGGGGGGGGGGTATTGGATCTGGGGGGTGGTCCTGGTACTGCATCCTGTCGGAATTCTGCTGTCCCCGGCTCATTCACTCGGAGCAACAGCACGCACGCGGTCCAGAGTCCAGACTCGAGAGCTGGGACGGCGGCAAGGGCAAGGCATGGCGCGAATGCGATAAGCCGTGGTGGCCTGGCCTGGACGGGAGCTGAGCGCTCCTCGCTGGCTCGCTGCTGCGTCAGCCCGTGCTGCCTGCCGGCCTTTGAATTCTTCTCTGACGCCAAAGCAGACACGGTTTGGCGGCGTAAGTGAGCCGGTACGGCGTCGACAGATACGGGCGCCCGACACCTAATCCGCCGGGCCGTGCAGTACTGGAGCCCTGGACGGACAGACCGGTGCTCGTAGAGATATACTACGGAGTATTCCGTATACACGGACACGGCCATACGGGCTCAGTTATTGTGCCGAGCAACTCGGCCGAAGCTTCTGATGCTCGTATTCATATTTCGCACACACACGAGCGTGCTGCTGGTACTGCTCTGCGTGTACGCCTAGGCAATGGTAAAAGAATTTCACTGCAGGAATGTGCAGGTGTACTGAGAAAGAACTTACCGATGGTTGCAAAGGGCACGTTTAGTTCTCAAAAAGTTTTCCAAAAAGTGCTACAGTAGTCATTACATCGAATCTTGCGATACGTGTATGGAACATTAAATGTAGACGGAAAAAAAAACTAATTGCACAGTTTGATTGGAAATCACGAGACGAACGTTTTGAGCTTAATTAGTCCATGATTGAACACTAATTGTCAAATAAAAACAAAAATACTATAGTAACTAAATTTCCAAATTTCGTCTAACTAAACACAGCCTTTACTTATGCAGACCGGCGGTCCGTACTACCAGGTGGAGCTGGGGCGGCTGGACGGCAAGGTGGGCACGCGCGCCGTGGTGAAGCACAGCCTCCCCGGCGCCGGCTTCGACCTGGACCAGCTCAACAAGCTCTTCGCCGCCAACGGGCTCACGCAGACCGACATGATCGCGCTCTCAGGTACATGGCACATGGCAGCTGGCAGCTGCATGCGGTTGCGGTCGGGACGCCGGACGGCGGACGCGGCCCATCATTCCGCCTCGCCCACTCCGCTCACTCCCCGCTGCTCACATTCCCTCCTCCTGCCGCTGCTCGCAGAAACGCATGTCCTTTCCAGGCTGGCGCCGGGGCCGGCTGCGCCCACCCTCCCCCGCTTCCTCCCGCTGCAGCTGCAGCGTCGCGCGCAGGGGCAGTCCTTTTCTCTTGGCATGGTCCCGTGGAGTCCTCCTCCCATGGCTCGCTGTTGCTGCTACACTGTCGCTCGCTCACGCACTCGTGACCCCTGACGAGATCACCACGCACCGTCACGTCACGGTCGTAGCACTAGCAGTAAAACCTTAGTAGGCTGCACGTCAGCGGGTCAGCGACCACGGCTGCCGATCCGCCGCTGACGCTGCCATCCACAGCGTCACTGACGTACGTGGCGCTTGCAATTGCAGGTGGGCACACGATCGGCGTGACGCACTGCGACAAGTTCGTGCGGCGGCTGTACCCGTTCAAGGGCAACAACGCCGGCGCCGGCCCGCCGATGAACCTCTACTTCCTGCGGCAGATGCGGCAGACGTGCCCGCTCAACTACAGCCCGTCGGCGTTCGCGATGCTGGACGCCGTGACGCCCCGCAAGTTCGACAACGGATACTACCAGACGCTGCAGCAGATGAAGGGCCTGCTGGCCTCCGACCAGGTGCTCTTCGCCGACCGCCGGTCCCGCGCCACCGTCAGCTACTTCGCCGCCAACCAGACCGCCTTCTTCGACGCCTTCGTCGCCGCCATGGCCAAGCTGGGGCGCGTCGGCGTCAAGACCGCCGCCGACGGCGAGATCCGCCGCGTCTGCACCAAGGTCAACTAGCTAGCTTAGCTAGCCCGTACATTGGGACATTGGGTGGGTAGTACCGTAGTTGGGGGCTGAGAAAGAATGTCCATGTCCATCAGTAAAGTCCTTCCATGATCCTTCACAGTTCACAGTCACAGTCACAGTGTACTATTAATTTGTTGATGATCCGCCGATTCTTTTCTTGATTATTATTGTGTTGTAGTAGTAGTAGTAGTAATTAAAACCATGTAACAAGAAGAGGGACCTCCATATATCCTAGGATATTTTCATGCCTTACCATGTGAATGTGATAGAAGGAGGAGAGGAAGGTACCATACTTTTACACCCATGTAAATTAATGCTACAGTTCGTCCAAGTACATTCCCTTTCTTGCTTTTTTTTTACAGTTGCTGATCACTCACGAGAAACATGAATGAGGTTGAGCGAGGGTGACCCGCTCGCCTGTGTACATTGTATGCTATGCTCATGGCGGATCCAGGCTGATGACGTGAAATTTTCGTATTTTGATCTCTTTTGAAAACAATTTCTAGAAAAATATCAACGCCAAAACAATTTCTGAAAATAGACCATTTTTAGGCGTCTTAGCACATGACGCCGAGATATGAGGCTCGGCGTCGTGTCACGCCACGCCGAGGTTCTGCCACGTCACGGACGACCGGGGTCGTCGTCGTCACGTTGGCGCGTGGGTCCGAGACGTCGGCGTCGTGTCAGCCGACGCCAAGTGCCCAACATCGGCGCGGTCGGACAGAGCGCCGAGCTCTGGCCCCATCCGGAGCGCGGCCCAGGCGGCCCAACAGAGGACGGTGGCCCAGAAGCTCGGCGTTGTGTCACTTAACGCCGAGCCTCCAGACCTCGGCGTGATCCGACTCAACGCCGAGGTCTGGACCCTTTAGGCCGCGCCGAGGCCCCTTCTTCTTCCTCCCTTCATTCTGAAACCGCCGGCCTCCCTCTCTTCCTCTTCACCCCCGCGCCGCCACCAAACCCTAACCCCCAAAATCGACCCCCGGTGCCACGATCTCGGCTCCCGAAGGTTCCTCGAGGTAATGGTCCCTCCCCTCCTCCATTCTATCCGCGTAGATGTGCTTACATTGTCCTTAATTATTTGGAATCAAGGTTGTTTGGTTATTTGGTATATTTGTGTTTGCATTTGCAAAATGTATGGCTTAGGATGATTGAGTGCATTGTTGTTTAACTGTTATATGTGATGAACATGTTAGGTTAGTTTGGTTTCTAGTTATTTTGGTCATTAGGGTTATTTGTTTATTATAGGTGTCATTAGGGTTAGTTATTTGTTGGTTATTAGGGTTACTATGTATTTTATTAATTTGTTGGTCATTACATTTCAATTTGTTATGAGTAGAAATGATTATGTTGTTGGGGTTGAAAAACGATGAAATGATATATTTTAGTTTCTACTTATTGGATTGAAATATATTCATATGTTACACTACTTGTTGTGTGATGGATGTAGATGGATAAATTAGTGAGGTTGCATCATGGAGGCCGTATTGTTAGGACAAGAGATGATAGTTTGGAATTTCTGGACATGTGTGAGGAGTTGTTGATTTTTTCTGAAACACCATCTTTGACCCAGTTAGTGGAGCGAGTGAAGGTTAAGTTAGGCTGGAATGAAGGAGACGTGCATGTTCAGTTTGAAGGTGTCATAGATGTTGGGTCGTCGAAGGGTCCTCGGATCAAGCGGTTGCTCAAAATTACAAGCGAGTCTGAATGGAATGATTACAAGGCAGTTGTATTGGCCTCAGAAGTGCGATCTTTGGATTTAGTAGTAAGTAAGGAGTCCGGCTTAGGAAATGATAACTTCGAAGCATGGCCATCTTCCCCCGCTGAAAGGTCCTAATGGCTAGAGGGGGGGTGAATAGCCTAATAAAAAATTCTACAACAACACTTAACCAAATGGTTAGACAATTATGAGGCGAAGCGAGTGTTGCGCTAGCCTACTCAAAAATGCAAGCCACCTACCACAATTCTAGTTTAGATAGTGTCAATTCACACAAGAGCAATGACACTACCCTATGTTAGTGTGCTCTCAAAGGCTAACTAAAGAGCCACACCAACCAAGCATGCAAGCTCTCACAACTAGCTACACTAAAGAGCTTGTCAACTAGTTTGCGGTAAAGTAAATAGAGTGATCAAGAGGGTTATACCGCCGTGTAGATGAATGAACCAATCAATCACGAAGATGAATAACAATGATGACCAATCACCTCGGAATCAAATGATGAACACAATGATTTTTACCGAGGTTCACTTGCTTGCCGGCAAGTTAGTCCTCGTTGTGGCGATTCACTCACTTGGAGGTTCACGCGCTGATTGGCATCACTCGCCAAACCCTCAATAGGGTGCCGCACAACCAACACAAGATGAGGATCACACAAGCCACAAGCAATTTACTAGAGTACCTTTTGGCGCTCCGCCGGGGAAAGGTCAAGAACCCCTCACAATCACCACGATCGGAGTCGGAGACAATCACCTCCTCCACTCAACGATCCTTGCTGCTCCAAGCCGTCTAGGTGGCGGCAACCACCAAGAGTAACAAGCGAAATCCGCAGCGAAACACAATCACCAAGTGCCTCTAGATGCAATCACTCAAGCAATGCACTTGGATCACTCCCAATCTCACTACGATGATGAATCAATGATCTAGATGAGTGGGAGGGCTTTGGCTAAGCTCACAAGTATGCTATGTCAATAGAAATGGCCAAGAGTATATGCTTGAGCCGGCCATGGGGCTATAAATAGAGCCCCAATCAAATAGAGCCGTTATACCCCTTCACTGGGCAAAACGCGTTCTGACCGGACGCTCCGGTCAGACTGACCGGACGCTGGCTCTCAGCGTCCGGTCGCTCAATGTCAGCCACGTGTCCAGACTCAACGGTCATCAGCCTCGACCGGACGCTGCTCCTTCGAACTGACCGGACGCTGAAGCCCCTGCGTCCGGTTGTTTACAGTAAGCTCCCGAGCATGACCGGACACGTCCGATGAAACTGACCGGACGCTGAAGTCCCAGCGTCCGGTCGTTTCCAGTAAGCTCCCCGAGGCATGTTTTTTTTGACCGGACGCGTCCGGTCCACCTTGACCGGACGTAGCCAGCGTCCGGTGCTCAACCCTAGCCACTGTGCCGTCTGACAGCTCGACCGGACGCAGCCTTTCAGCGTCCGGTCGCTGAGTGACCCAGCGTCCGGTCAATAGACCGACGCCAGCATCATTTCGATCAACTCCATTTCAACTCTAACTTCTTCACCCTTGCTCAAGTGTGCCAACCACCAAGAATTTTGCATCCGGCGCAATAGAAAATAGACATTTCATTTTTCCAAAAGCGCCGAATCCCGCCTCGCAAGCTCGGCGGGAGGGAGAGAGGGACCCAAACCCATCTCAACCCTGCACACACCTTGTGCACATGTGTTAGCATATATTCACAAATATTATCAAGGGTGTTAGCATTCCACTAGATCCTAAATGCATATGCAATGAGTTAGAGCATCTAGTGGCACTTTGACAACCGCATTCCGATACGAGTTTCACCCCTCTTAATAGTACGGCTATCAAACCTAAATGTGATCACACTCTCTAAGTGTCTTGATCACCAAAACAAAATAGCTCCTATGGTTTATACCTTTGCCTTGAGCTTTTTGTTTTTCTCTTTCTTCTCTTCAAGTGTAAGCCCTTGATCATCTCCATGCTATCACCATTGTCATGTTATGATCTTCATTTGCTTCTCTACTTGAAGTGTGCTACCTATGTCATGAACACTTGATAAACTAGGTTAGCACTTAGGGTTTCATCAATTCACCAAAACCAAACTAGAGCTTTCACCCGCTCACATAGGTTATGGTCCTTTGCCTGAAGAAGAAATACTTGTCACACAAC
Organism: Miscanthus floridulus; assembly: GCF_019320115.1. Taxonomy (NCBI): domain Eukaryota; kingdom Viridiplantae; phylum Streptophyta; class Magnoliopsida; order Poales; family Poaceae; genus Miscanthus; species Miscanthus floridulus. Next base: position 102,720,273 of record NC_089598.1, read on the forward strand.
TAGGCTACGGTGGAGATGAGGAAGAGAATCCGGTTGCCGATGGTGAGGGCAATCATGATAGTGATGAAGATGATGATGATTATGTAATTGTTGATGCAGAAGAAGGTTTGGACGATGCTAGCAGAGACTTTTCTATTGAGGATGAGCTTAGCGACGAAGATGATCTTAGTAGTGAAGAAGACTTTGGTGATGCTAGGGCTACGAACCGTTTTGACATGGAGATAGCTGGAGATGATGAGTCCTTCGTAGAGGAGATAGCCGAAGACTCTGATGACGATCGCCCTGTTGGTCGTCTGAATTTAAGGGAAATAGAGATATTGTCTAGGGTCTTGCCTTGGAGAGATCCACTAGTTGGTGATTTCGAGGACCTTAGCCATGGTCATAGGGCAGTAGCTGATGGTGGGCAAAGTGATACAACTGTGCCTGATGTTAGCGGTTGCCTCATCATACGGAAGGGCATATTGTCTGCTACCATGGATGAGTTGAAATCATGGTTGCAAGAGTACTCCATTGTACACAACCGACCTTTTAGGGTCATCAATTCATTCAAGGAGAAGAGGTACACTGTTGCTTGTGAAGAACAACAGTGTGGTTGGAGAGTATGTACTAGGAAGACGAAGGCAGGCAAATGGAAGATTATCTCAGTGAAGCAACCACATGTTTGTGCCACTGCTGAGGCAGAAGAGAACCATCTGCAGCTCAATTCTAGGTTCATTGCAAGGCAATTATGCCCCGTGGTGAAGCATATGCCAACCATTACGGTGTCTGCATTGGTTGAGATCATCTTCCAACGGTATAATTACTATGTCAAGTATGGGAAAGCATGGAGGGCAAAGCAGCGTGCACTGGAAATAATATTTGGAAATTGGGAAGAAGCTTATGAGCGCCTCCCTGTAATGTTGAACGCAATGAGAGCCGTAAATCCTGGGATGCACTTCGAGTATTTACCTAAGGAGGGTGAAACAAGGAATGGTAGCCAGGTATTTGGAAGGGCGTTTTGGGCGTTCGGGCAGAGTATCGAAGCATTCAAGCATTGCAGGCCCGTCGTCTCAATTGACGGGACCTTTCTTACAGGGAAATTTGAAGGCACAATGCTTATTTGTATTGGGACAGATGTAGAGGACCAGCTTGTGCCATTGGCCTTTGCGATTGTTCGGAAGGAGGACACGGATAGTTGGTGTTGGTTTCTCAGGCTAGTAAGACAAGTGGTAATTGGTCTGGGACGTGATGTTTGTATGATATCCGATAGGCATGCTGGCATTCTGAATGCCGTAGAACAAGAGATTCCTGGTTACGGCAAAATACATCACCGGTGGTGCACCAGACACCTTGCTCAGAATCTTATAAGGCATGATCACACAAAGGACAACTTCAAATTATTTGAGGAGGTTTGCAGGCAGCAAGAGGTTCAATTATTCAAAGATAAGTTAGATGCCCTGAAGTTAGCCACAAATGTTGATGGCAGGCAATTCTTGAGCGAGTTGATGGCGTCGAAGGATAAGTGGTCACTTGCATATGACACGGGTGGTTGGAGATGGGGCTTCATGACTAGTAACATGGCAGAGATGTTCAACAGCCTTCTAAGAGGTTGTCGTGGTCTGCCTGTGACTGCTATTGCCTCATTCACCTTCTACAAGTTGAATTCTTGGTTCGTTTCGAGGAAGAAGCATGCGAGGTCTCTATGGACAGCAGGCAAAGCTTGGCCACTTTTAGCATCTCAGGAACTAGCTTTCTCAAAGAAAAAGTCTAAACGACAGAAGGGTTCATGTTTTGATCCAATCAACCATGGATATGAGATTCTAGAGGATGGCGGAACTAACATTGGTGGTGAAGACCGTGGTGCTCGAAAACATAAAGTAGTGATCAATGAGAACAAGTGTACGTGTGGAAAACCGATCATATACCATAGGCCTTGCTCCCACATGATTACAGCCTGTCGCCTTAGACGTGTTGACCCTGAGGTCCCTCCCCGTATGGCCGCGGAGTTCTCTTTGAGGAACCTAATGAGCACCTGGAATCCTAAGTTCGAGCCATATCTTGACGATAGTCAATGGCCTACTTATGATGGCCCCAAGTATGTGGCTGATCTTGGTTTACTCTGGAAGAGTAGAGGACCTAGGCGGCGGAAGCGGTTCAGGATGGACATGGACCGAGCCACGAAAGGTAGATCAACCACGAGTAAGGTTGGGAGACATTTTGTAGAGGACACCCAAAAGAGCCGTTGCTCTGGTTGCCATAAGCCGGGCCACAATAAGAGAAAATGTCCTGAACTACTTAGACAACAGGTATCCATCAAGCTAGCTACTAGAATTGCTTTGTGTAATGGTACATTGGTTTACTTTTGTTTTTTTTATTTTTATGTTACTTCGTACCACATACACATGCTTTAACTTACACTAATGGTTTGTCATTGCTTATGTTGCAGGATGGATCGGTTCCCCCTTCTTGATCCAAGGTTCGATGAGCACCACCGGGCTCGGAGGATCGAGAACGGAGAGGTATATTCAACAATTCGTATGAAAACACTGCATTGTTCATGTTTTGCTCTATAGTCCATGCTCTTTATAAAGTGACATGCACTAATACTTTTTCATGCTTGTTTTTTTGCAGGTTTTGAATGTGCTGAGGCCAATGACACATGAGGCCTCTACGACCATGGTCTACGACGAGAGGTACACGCCCCTCCTGAAGGTGGCGAACCTTGCTACCGTTGCTCGTGTTTGTCGTCGAGGCACGCCACCTTTCAACCCAGCGGCGTTGACGGCGTTGATAGATCGGTGGCGTCCGGAGACACACAGCTTTCACCTACCATGCGGGGAGATGACGGTCACTCTCGAGGACGTTGCCATGATCCTTGGAGTCAAAATCCGAGGATTCCCAGTGACAGGAGACACGGAGTCTGAAGGATGGCAGCAGCGGGTTGAGCACTTCTTGGGACGGCCCCTAGCGGCAGTTGAGGCTGGCAAGAAATGGCGCAGCAGTGGGGTGTCCCTGAGGTGGCTTCGTCAGCAGTTTCGGGAGTGCCCACCCAACGTAGACGCCGAGACCGTGACATACTACTGTCGGGCCTATGTCCTCCACATGTTAGGTACGGTTCTCTTCCCTGACGGCACTGGAGACACGGCGTCCTGGATGTACATTCCGTGCCTTTTGAACTGGGAGGATGCCGGCAATAGGAGTTGGGGCTCGGCTATACTTGCCTTCCTGTACCGTCAGCTTTGCGAGGCTTGCCGCCGTCCTGGAGGCTCGCACGCTACAATGTCAGGCTGCATCACACTGTTGCAGGTAATAAAGCAAAGTTGTACAAGTTACCACTACAATTCAATGTATTTTCTTAACAAAAGTGATTAACATTCATGTTTCCACTCTTTTTTTGCAGATTTGGATGTGGGAGAGGCTTCCAGTTGGGAGACCGCATCAGCTTGATCCCCCACAACCTTGGTTTCCTCAAGGAGACGCAGTTGTCGCCCCTACCGTGGCACACCTCTACGAGCGAGCCCATGGAACATACCACGTGTCACGCCACGCATACATCAGCTTCACCAACGAGCTGGACACCCTTTTGCCACAGCATGTAAGTTTCCCACCCTTTTGCCCTAATCGAGGATAAGTGCACAAATTGAGCGTCGACTAGTTGATGACGACGTTGTGTACAGGTTCAATGGAGCCCATATCGGCGGAGGCAAGTAACGGATCTCAACTTGAGCGACTTGTGCATGGCAGACGAGGACGTCTGGACGATGAGGACCCCCCTTATTTGTTTCTATGCAGTTGAGTACCATCTCCCTCACCGTGTAGCACGGCAGTTTGGTAGGCTGCAGCCTTCTCCGCCCGATGATTTCTCCACCGGTTGGCAGCTCCACAAGTACGTAACATACAATATTTTGTTCGTTTCACATGAAAGAATCATTGAGTAGGCCTTCATATTGCCGATTTGGTGTAAAATTTGCAGGTTCAACAGACAAAAAAATAAGAAGATCACCAACTGGCAGCTGGAGCACCATCGCTACATTGATGAGTGGATGTTGATGGAGCAGAACAACATGGGCATCCACGCCGTCCATCGTGACAAGGCATTCCATGATTACCTTGTTTGGTTTGGTCAACGAACAAGGCTTCAATTGAGGCCCGCTTGGACGGAGCAAGACATTGCTGACATTGCGAGCGAGGATGAGGGCAACAACCCATATGACCAAGCTACCCGAGAAGGCAGGCAAGTTGAGATCGCCCCTGCGTTAGCCAGAGCTGTAAGTGATACAACTATTTCAATCTCTGAGGTCTTTACTGTGATAGAGACATAAATTATTGTTTTTGTTGCATAGAGCATGGAGATAATGAGGACAGTGGCCGACCAAGGAAGGGCATTGATGATTCCTGTGGGCGATCCTGATGAGGCCTCCATGTTACGACAACACATTCAGGTAGTCTTCTCTCATTCAGTTGATGTTACATCTTTATATAGTTTTACGACCAACCCCACTTACTAATAGTGCTTTCAAAATGCAGCGTGCCATGCATCGCCTACGAAAGGTAGCTGCACGCCTTGGATGTAGACGTTCCCCGGATGTGGCAGTCCCACAACAGCTTGGTGCTGGACCTTCTACTGCACATGTTGGAGGGACTTCATCTTCACATGGTGCACATGGTGGCATGACTTCTTCTTCACATGGTGCAACAACTACTACAGAGGGTGGTCAAGGACATGGTCATTATGATGATGAAGTTGATGAAGGACAGGGAGAGTATGATCATGAGTATGATGAGATTGGCATGTCCTAGCTTGGAGATGCACCCCAAGGAACTCAAGGCCCCTCCGGTTCTGGACGTCCACATAGGACGCTCAGACCAGTGGACAGGTACACTCCAGGTACCTATCCGTTTGGGAGGGGAAAGCGTTACGCTCGCCGTCCACGTTAAGGTAGAAGGAGCGATAAAAGATCCAAAGACTTCATATGCTTTATTTTGTGCATGGACTATGTATGCATTGGACCTTGTACTATGTTTTGGACTATGTTTGTTGATTGATGAAACATATGTATGGACTATGTTGGATGTTGAATGTGTTGGACTATGTTGGATGCTTAATGTGTTGGACCTTTGTATGTACGGATGTTGAATGAATGTGTCTGTCGGTGTGGTCATGTGTTATGTGAATGTGTGGAACGTCGCCATGTTTCATGTTTCCAGCTATTAAGGGCCTCCGTCGCAACTCACAAGGAAGAAGGGGTGTCATCGTCCCCATCTAGGGGAGCTAGCGAAGGGGACGCAAAGGGGACGAAGCACGCAAAGAAGATCCACGGTGACATGTTAGGAGAGTCGGGGAGCTAGCGAAGGGGACGCAAAGGGGACGAAGCACGCAAAGAAGATCCACGGTGACATGTTAGGAGAGTCGGGGAGCTAGCGAAGGGGACGAAGCACGCAAAGAAGAGATGATATATTGGTGAACCCAGGGGCTCGGCGTTTAGTCATTTGACGCCGACCCCTGGTACGTACTGGAAAGCAATTCACCGAAGCGCCGAGGTGCCCAAGCTCGGCGTTTAGTCATTTCACGCCGACCCCTGGTGCTTCCTGCAAACCCTTGCATCGAAGCGCCGAGGTGCCCAAGCTCGGCGCGTTATGACTAAGCGCCGAGGTTCGGCCCAAACCGGGCCACGGCCGTTTCCAAACCCTAGGGTTGGCGTGGGCCGCCTCGACGCCGAGCCTCAGCCCAACTCGCAGAAAGCCGAGCCAAACCCTAGGGTCGGCGTGGGACGACTAAACGCCGAGCCTCAGCCCACCACACGGCCGCCAAACCCTAGGGTCGGCGTGCCCTAGGGTCGGCGTGGGCCGACTCAACGCCGAGCCTCAGCCCACCTCACACACGGCCGCCAAACCCTAGGGTCGGCGTGGGCCGACTCAACGCCGAGGCTCCGCCCACCTCACACACCCCAAACCCTAGGGGAGCCTCAGCTCAACATGTAAACGCCGACCCAGACCATTTGGTATATGTTGCGATCCTATTTGCATGATTCAAATGAAAAATCTTTCTCAACGATTCCTCTTCGACTAACACGAGTTATACTAATAAGAGTAGACAAGTTATATTTATGTTTGTATATTTGTTCCTGCAGGAAAAACCGATTGTTGGTTCGATTTCAATCCCCTATTTTTAGGGAGACTCAAATCTTTTTATTCAGTTTGGGAATCAACCATAGTACATGAAACTTAGAGGTAGGTAAACTGCAATTTATGAAATAGCGGAGGCACAACGATTACACTCACATCAAAAGTAACAATGGCATGTCGCAAACTAAACCTAGCATGTCTTAGGGGATTGAAAGAAACAAGTGATACAGACATTACAAAGGGAACACACTCAAATAAAAACTAACAATGGCATGTTGCAAACTAAACCTAGCATGCCTTACGAGATTGAAAAGAACAACTCATACAAGCATTCCACATTCGGATTGACTAACAAATGTTGGTCCTAATAATGCTCCCACATATTGAACTGAGTTGCGTCTTCCCCATAGTATGATCCAGTTGACGGAGGCGGTGGTGGTGGCGGTGGCGGTGGCGGTGGACAAGGAGGTCCATCCTTCTTATGGTTCGTGCACTCGCAGTACGGATTATTGCATAGTGCCTCCTCTGCATCATTGCTGTTGTCGTCGTCCGACTTGTCCCTGTTACCACTTCCAGGGCCATACTCTAGGTCAAAGATGCGTCCCTGTAGATATGTGATGTACTGTTGATGGGGATAGATAGGAGGAGGGTCGACCCATCTAGTGAAGCCACAGTTATCTGGACAGCTTGAATCCTGAAAACCCATCTACCAATAAGTACTACTAGAAACTACATGCAAATCTTAAAAAGGAGAGAGTTCAAAGGCAATACAAATCCTCGCGGGCATCTGAAGAAACGACGGCCTCCACCGTCACAGTCGTTGTACATCTGCACAACGCAATCCAAACCGTGGCGGCATTTTGGCCAATCTTCAATGCGCTTATCGTATGATCTAAGAGGTCTCTCACGGGTGAAGTCACTCTTCCTCTCCAAAGGAAATTCCTCTATTGCTTCTTCAAAAGAATCAGGACCCAGAGAACCCTCCCACACAATCGGAGGTCCCTTCCTCACCCCCTTTCCTCTCCCTCCACCTAAACCCTTTCCACTCGAGGAACCTCCGCTCGACATTTGCTAAAACTAAACCAGAAAACAAGTTGTGTGGATGTGGAGCAAGACATGAAGCACTATATATAGATATGAAGGCAGGTTCACCATGAATGCTACGTGACAAAAAACATGTGTGCCTACTCATTTATTGAATCTGAAAAGGCTAGATGCTTCATCTGAAAAGCCTACAACCATGACTGGTCATTTCATCTGAAAAGGCTACACCTGTGTTTTGTCACTACATCTTAATGCAGTACATCACTCTGATATTAATTCATTGCGTCTACAGATACAACAGTAAACGAATCTAGGCATTTCAGTGAGTTTTCAAATAGACTAGTACCCCTTTCAGTGACTGCAACAGTACTTGTAGCCCTTTCAGTGACTGCAACAACACAAGTAGTCTTTTCAGTTATACAAACAGTACCACTACAGTCTTCGGATAGTTAACGAAGTACATGGCATAAGACCATCTGAAATAAAATCATAGTGCATTACAACATAATAAAAAAATTCCAGGGAATAAGTTCATCTGAAATAAAAGCAGAGTGCATTACAACATAATAAAAAAAGTCCAGGGCTACATGACATCGCTCGTGAATGAACCAAATACCTACTGAGTGCAACGAGGCCACTTTCCCTTCCTCTCGGCATCGGGATTCTCCTCCATCGCTGCCTTCGCTCGGCGCACACGCTCAATCTTCTTCTCCCTCTCCGCCCGGTACGCAGCAACACGCCTCCTTTCCTCCTCTTCCTTATGCTCCTTTTCTATAGCCTCCAGTCTGCGTCTCTGCTCAAACCTCTCCTTAACCTCCGCATCCCACTCCTTCAGGCCTTCTAGACGCTGCTTGTCCGACTCCTTGATTTCAGTGTCAATCCACTGCTCAAAGTCACACAGTGGTGGAACGGTCTGCAAGAAAAACAAATTGTTACAAAACAAATAAATAAGCAATACTTAATATCACAAGAAAATTAATTAACAAAATAAAAATTCCTCACAAACGATGCACGGCGTTGTTGCTTTGTAGGTTCCCATGCATAATTGGGACACATCCAGTACCTCTGCCTATATGTTTCCTCATCTTCAGAGATGTCTACCTTGCAAGGATCACCACAAAAGCACATTGGTCGAGGAACACCTTCAGGGAGAGGCTTTAGGTCGTAGGGATTTGCCCTCTGGCGACCATAGCTACAATTGAAAGAATTTAGTCATATTAACGGAGAACCAAACCTAAACCTAGGGTTTTCTATTTGTTGCACAGATAATGAATAAACATTGGGATTACCTTGGAATACGAGCTTTACCACGTCTTGGCATCCTAACGTTACGAAGAAAACGTCTTGGTCATAACAAATTGAAATGTAATGACCAACAAATTAATAAAATACATAGTAACCCTAATGACCAACAAATAACTAACCCTAATGACACCTATAATAAACAAATAACCCTAATGACCAAAATAACTAGAAACCAAACTAACCTAACATGTTCATCACATATAACAGTTAAACAACAATGCACTCAATCATCCTAAGCCATACATTTTGCAAATGCATACACAAATATACCAAATCACCAAACAACCATGATTCCAAATGATTAGGGACAATGTAAGCACATCTACGCGGATAGAATGGAGGAGGGCAGGGACCATTACCTCGAGGAAGCTTCGGGAGACGAGATCCGGGCACCGGGGGTCGATTTTGGAGGTTAGAGTTTCGTGGGGGCCGTGGGGGATTTGGGAGCCGTGGGGGAATGGAGGAAGGGAGGGAAGAAGAAGAAGGGGCCTCGGCGCGGCCTAAAGGGTCCAGACCTCGGCGTTGAGTCGGATCACGCCGAGGTCTGGAGGCTCGGCGTTAAGTGACACAACGCCGAGCTTCTGGGCCACCGTCCTCTGTTGGGCCGCCTGGGCCGCGCTCCGGATGGGGCCAGAGCTCGGCGCTCTGTCCGACCGCGCCGATGTTGGGCACTTGGCGTCGGCTGACACGACGCCGACGTCTCGGACCCACGCGCCAACGTGGCGACGACGACCCCGGTCGTCCGTGACGTGGCAGAACCTCGGCGTGGCGTGACACGACGCCGAGCCTCATATCTCGGCGTCATGTGCTAAGACGCCTAAAAATGGTCTATTTTCAGAAATTGTTTTGGCGTTGGTATTTTTCTAGAAATTGTTTTCAAAAGAGATCAAAATACGAAAATTTCACGGCTGATGACAGCCAGAACATGTAGTATGGTCCAAGTCCTCATAAATGCAGCCGGCATGAGCTGTGTGCGCGTGTGCGTGTGTGTATGCTCTGCAGCTCAGAGACCATGTGATGCTTTCAGTGGATGGAGCAAGCAGAAATTAGGGTAGCTGCTGAGGATGAACAGTGTGATGATCTATGGTGCTGATGATGCCTGCTCTGATTGAGAGGACGGCCTCTGTTTTTAGTGTTTGTCGCCTTGACAGCTTTCTATCATGAGAAAGAAACGGAAGAACAAGGCAGCCTAGGCGGCTATGTTAGAAACAATAGGCATTATAAACGATGAAGAACTGAGAGGACACGAGATTTTAACGTAGAAAACCCTACTAAAGAAGAAGAGAAAAACCACGGACACCAGCTAGGAAATCTTCACTATATCGGGTGAGGTTACAAACGTCGGGGATTTACAACTTTTCTTATCCCAAGACGACGGCTTACAGGAAGTATATATAGAGATAGAAAAACCTTAATAGGTGACGATCCGCTTCGCTTCGGCCCAAGCCTCCTGGCGACGGGCCTCGTTTCGCTCCATCAGAAGTTAATCTTTATATTGTACGTAACTAAATTTGGATTACAACTCAACATGCTAGCAGTGACCTAGACATGAGATTTGGTGACACGGAATTGCAGAAACATGCGGCTATAAACTCTGCTTTTCCACGTCAAGTACTGAACTTTCACGCCGTTGGCTCGAACTCGGAATGCATAAGCGCGTGTTCAGTTGTCTGAACTTTGGATTTTGGGCTACTGTAGTACTTTCGTTTTTATTTGGTAATTAGTGTTCAATTATGGACTAATTAGGCTCAAAACGTTCGTCTCGTAATTTCCAACCAAACTGTGCAATTAGTTTTTTTCGTCTATATTTAATGCTCCATGTACGTATGGCAAGATTCGATGTGATGGATACTGTAGCATTTTTTGGGAAAAAATTTTGGAACTAAACGAGGGCTAACTTGATGTGTTGGGATGGCACAATCGCAAGGTCCCTTTCTTGGTCAGAAACAGCCGCCGAATTTGCTGTTCCCCAACCAACTGAAGTTATTCTTCCTCCAAACAAACAAAAGATGCTCTGGAACTTAACCATCAAGGGACGCATACCAGAAACCTGCAATTTGCAGCATGGGTAACCTTCACCTTATCTCTCTGAAAGTATGAACTGCATCAATCTTATGTATTGACCATCATTAATCTCGCTGACACGTGTTATTACTGAAATTTACGCCTAACCAGTAACCAGTAAATGTGCATCGATCGCATGGCACAGTGGGGACCTCACAGTCAAGTGTATGTCACCTTTCTTTTCGTGGTCATTTCTCGCCCATACTCTGATGCTAGTCCTTTTCATGTTCCTGCAATGAAATATGCCATAGGAGTACATGAAATATGCCATAGGCTGTTTCCAGGGCGTCCTGCATCTCAAAGAGGCACACTATTGGTACGCAATAACTGCTACGGCCAAACCTTGCTGGTCATTAATAAACAGAAAAAAAGTGAAATTTCTCCATGGGAATATATATTTCCAAGATTAGCAATATAGAAACATGAACATTCTGAACGGTCCAACAGACCCTTGTACAAGTACACACCAACATGAGTGTGATAAGCATTTCGGCGTGGCTATTGATTATGGTTATATGATGCCACATACTATTTCTGTTTAATACCAACAACGAAACATGTTCCGCTGGAGTGATGGGCAGAACTTCTATGAATCTAGCTAGACATTTCAGGTGGCCTCAAACATCAATTTCACATCATCATAAATACTTGACCATCTCATTAGTCATAATAAAGAGCATTAAAACTTATACAATCTGTTATATCTCAGACTGCATGAAAAACTTCTTTTTGCTAAATCTGCATGCTCTAAGAAACAGAATGTAGAAGAGAATTGTGTGTTAATATCAGACATGCTCTTAGTCTTAGCTCGGCCCCCCTATCTAGCTCAGACAATGAAAATGAGGGTCACAAAGTCAAGCACACAAGAAAAGTAATGGTGCCGAATATGTGTCTCTGGACTACAATTCCTCCTGACTGCCACACACTGCTGATTTTCTAGGTTTACATTATTGAAGCCAGTGGCATTCCTTTGGAATGCATTCTATGCCTTATTTGGTGAAAATGGACAGTCACTTTCTGAAGTTAAAATCAGCTATCGAAACTCAAAATTAAACTGCTTACCATCCCAACTGATTTAAGGGGAAATTTGAACAAGTTTTCAATCCAACACAGAAATGCAGAATCAATTTAATTCAGGCATTAATAGAATCCACAAAATTCATACCGTCCAGACTCCAGACAGATCCAAGTATCCGATTACTTAGATTATAGAACCAATATCAAGCTGCCAGAGCATACATCAATACATCATGATCATTTTGACCTCAAGCTTTGGTTTATCAGTTAAACCGGGAAGAGGAGTACAAGCACAAATTCTAGCAAATTTCTACACAGGTTTTTGCCGAGGTTGTGAAAAAAAGATCACGACATATTTTTTTTTTATATATAAAAACACTACTGGCCTTCTGGCGACTTGACAAAGATAAAGTGCCAACAGCAGGCATCATAGCTCTGAAAAGTTGAAGCTACCAAACCGAGCTCCTATTTTTCCATGCTCAAATTGTGTTCCTGTAGTCCTGTGCACATCCATCCAGGCGTCCAGCACCTAATGGCAACATGATTTGGTGCAAGAAAAAGGGCGACTTCTCATTTCCATTTGTACTCGTGGACCCCTAAAGCATCCCAAAGAATCAATCCAGACGATGTTGCTACAACAGGTGGCATGCAGCCATGCAGGGGCAGGCCGATCGATCTGATAATGGCCTGCTCTTTTTTTGCATAAAGCTACAAGCAAGTACCTGTCTCTCTGCTTCAGCTCGACTGTACCTGCTCACGTGCTGAACTAAAATACTTCTATTAATATATCTTATCTGTAGGGGCTTTGGCCCCTCCAGTTTTCTAAAAGAAAAATACTTCTATTAACTTTCCTCAGCTCTCGCGGGGGCAAATATTGCAACCAAAGCACTTGACTAAAGATTAGTTTTGCTTTACATTGACATCGATGTCCATGCCTTGGTTACATGGAGCCGTCATAGGAAAATGTCATGAAAATGTGGCTAATTGGGTATGAGCCGTGCTTTGTGTACTAAAAATCTACAGGTAGATCTGAAAAGGACACTGGAGAACTTTATGAATCATCACTTATGACAGTGGATAAGTACGAAACTAATGCAGGAGTACTCTGTACAGAAGATCCTAAAAACAAGATCTTAGATAGTTGGCATCTATTGCGCCTTTTTTTTTAATGATAGCATGTCTAGATAAGACTAACCTGAATGGCTGCAAACATATGATATCTGCCATAAATTGTCATGTAATTGTTGTTGGTTCCTCGAACTGTTCCATGTCCTAAGAAGAATATCCTTGCTAACTGTCCACTGTCCTAAGAAGTGTGTCTATTCATTTTCTTATTATGACATGATCGGGGAATATAGGAGCATATTTGGAACATTATCATGAACATTGATAGGGACAATTCTCAAGATTCACGATCTCATATCTACTATACTTAAATAGGGACTCACTGGCAGATTTTTCTGCGATTTCGTAAAGCCACGTCGTCATCTGGGTGTCTGTATTCTCCAAGTCATATGAGCCAGATCGAGGAGAAGATACAGTTTCATCGCGGCCGCCGGAACCCATGCATGGCATGCCATCGTCTCCAGCGATGCTGGATCAGCCTCAAACCAACCACTTGAGAGCGCCGCGCTGATCGAGCGCGCGGCGGCGGTTACGACTTAGGAAGCCTTGCACGAGAGCATTGAGATGAGATAAAAGAGCACGGCGAGCACGTAGGCAACCACGAACGCAACAGCAAACATGCTCCACGCAACCTCAGAAAACACGAATGATAAATCGGCTGAAGCTGATTTTTTTTTAGAGAAAAACACTATATCATGGCTGATAAGCCGGGCTGATAAGTTCAAGCGAACAGGGCGGATCGTGTATTCAGTATTCGTATCATTCATTTCTCGTCAGAACTTGAGAAGGAAGGAACTAACTCACCTTTCCTATGGTCCTCTTCCGGGCCTCTGCGTCGTATTCCTTCTCCTCCTCCACATCCGCGATGATGATGTCCACGGCCACGTGCTGAGGCTGGCTTGCCGCCGCCGATTCGGCTGATGCGTTGATCCGGGTGGTCCACATCACGTACGATGACGGAGGAGGAGCCGCCACTCCACTCGTAGCAAGTCGTTTGAGCCGGAACGAAGCTCTATTTTCTTTGCCTATATACTAGCTATAATGACGGTGCTCTCCTGCGACCACTCCGTTGCTGTGTTCTTTTCGTATCATAAATAAACATATATAAAGGCTTCACCGACAGAGAGTCCGACAGAGAAAAGACTTCACCGAGTGGGTGTGGCGTCCGGGATTCGATGGAAACCGGCGCGGACTCGGGTCAAGTCACTCGGACGTTTTCTTATTGGGCCAAGAAAAATGAATCCGAGTTCCCAGAGGCCCACGATCAGTGTGACAACACGAGGAATTCGTTTGTTTCCATTTTTTTTAGAAGGTATGTCTACAAAATTAACTGAACGAATTCAGTTTTAGGAATGAACAAAAAAAAAAAAAAACTCGAAGCTCGTTAGCTCGATCGGCTCGGCTCGGCTCGTTACGATAATGAGCCAAGCCAAGATTTTAGCTTTTTTTTAAGTGACCAAAGATTTTAGCTCGTTAGCTATAACGAGCCAACTCAAGCCAGCTCGCCGCTCATGAGCCAAACAAGCCATACTTCCAGGGAAAAAAGAGACATAACTTATATTAGTTTTTGTATTACTTCATGTCTTGTACTTTACAATTGGTTGACCTTATAAACTTGGGATTATTATGACTTTATCATTTTGTTTTTAATGGATGTATGGATACTTATGGACGCATTCTGTATGGTATGGAGTATGGACCATAGATGTATTACACAATACTATAGTATATTACTATGTTAGCATATATTATTTTTTTGTTCAATTTAAGACGGTTGAATGTGTTAATTTTGTATTATTACTATTCTCAAGCTTTAGATAAATGCAAATATTATATTTTGTGTATTTTTTATACCTGACTCGCGAGCTTAACAAACCAGCTCGAGCTCGTAAACGAGCCGAGCCGAGTTAGCTTTCTGGCTCGTTAAGATAACGAGCCGAGCCGAGCTAGTTCGTTATCTTAACGAGCCAGGGCGAGCCAAGCCGAGCCGGCTAGTTATCCAACCTTACATAGGTTGCTGTCACCACTTGATTAGCGAGAAAAATAAAATTAAATGTCATACAATTTATAGTGAGGAAAATATATCACCAAATTAATTGGCGAGATATGTACTACCTCTGTCTCCAAAATAATACAACTATGGGTTACGTGCCAGTTAAAGTTATTCATGTTTGATCAAGTTTTTAGTAAATAATATTCATATTTATGGTTCAAAATTAATTTATTATGAAAATATATTTCGTAATTAATATAATGATATTTATTTCATATTATAAATATTTATATTTTTTAATCTATAATTGATCAAACTTAATATACTAAAATGTGACACTGTTTCAGAATTGTATTTCTTTTGGAAACGGAGGGAGTATCTTTTTATAGGGCAGCATGTCTTGTTTATTTAAGTTGGCCAACCCAAAAGTTGAAGGGGAAATGAAAAGAAAATAAAGGAAAAACACAGGCTGACAAAAAAATGTATGTAGATTAAAATTCTCTAATGAACAGAAAACAGGAATTCATTTCGCGGCTAATAGTCCTGACCGACCTATATAAAGCATTCGACAGATAACTGGCAGCTTTTTATTTGTTAAACTATCCGAAACAAACTGAAGAAAAAATCATCTCAAATTACACGAGCCTTTGGGTCTTTATCATTTGGAGAAAGCATATTATTCACCATGCTGCACATCAAAATTTCAAATGCACGAGCAGAAATTTATATATCACAGCCAACAAAATTGGTGGAAAAAATTATACTGTGCTTCAACTAGAACTAGAATGTATAATGCAGTCTTGGGCCATAAAGTGGGTTAGAGGCCTAAAGGATGCAATGAATCAGCCCAACTTGCATAAAGAGGAAGAGGAGCTTCACCTGGAGGCATATTTTTCCTTTTCCCTTAGTCCTTTCAATTCATTTGTAGCCCACCAGTGAGCTTGTGCTGTTGAGCAGGAAGGACCATGACAAGTGACACGTGATCGTGTATTATTCTTCTAGAGCTGTAGTGACAGTAATCGAGTTATGGAAACAGAGTACATCACGATCACGAGTTGTGCAATGATAAAGCAAGCGGCAGATCACTTTTTATGTGCTGCACTTTCATCTTCAAGTATCAATAACCTAGTAGTTTGTGCAATGCATGATCATCAGATATGACATATCCAGGTCAAACAGAAAGGATCAATGGAAACATCTCCAGGTCCATAATAATAATAATAATAAAGTAGGAAGACAAGAGAAGGAGCTAGTCTGTCACCAGCAGTATAGGACAAGCAAAGTGGAAAACAAGAAAAGTGCTGCACAGAACATTTCTCAGCACCAGCACCTATAGATTAGTTTGAGAGGACTAAATGATATCAATCCTTTTGCAATTCTTCTATTCATCGGAGGTTACAGCACCTGTACAATCCATGAGAACATATTTCTCCATTAAAGCAGGAATTTATGCCAACATACTTGGATAAATTATGTAACTCAACATTTCAATCAAGGAGAACCATTTCTTAATTAGAATCTGGAGAAATTTCTTAAGAAGGTGAACCCCGATTATTTTCGAGTTCCTGACCATACTGCTGTCAAGCAGCGCTCATATTTCACAAGGGTGTGCTAAGAAGATAAAAGATGCAGTAACAAAACGTTACAGGGGTTCCAGGGAGAGAGAGGGCCTATCATATCCACAAATTGGGGTGAACTGCTTCAACATCATTCTAATCATGAATCAACGCTATTTACAAGTTTGAGCCAAGATTCATGCGTCTCCCTTGTTCATCACTGAAGGTATAGCTGAAGCTTTGCATATTGGACACCAGTTCTTCTGTCTAAGCCATTCGTGAATACAGCACACATGGTACTGATGTTCACATTGCATTGTACCAATCTCTTCACCTTCCACGTATTCCTCCTGGAACATCAAGTCAGTGTCAGTCAGAATGCAGGCTGCAGGACAATAATCATCCAGTGTCCAGGAGACAGATGTTTATTTAAACAAGTAATTGCTGGGAATATGGCATTTCAAAAGGCAAACATGGAGATACATTGTTGGAACAGATACTACAGGTTTAAAGATGTGTGTGTTTGGTTGAGGGTGTTGAAGACCTGAAGCTATGAGTTCTATGTGCAACTTTCCACAACATCAGTATACTTTTGTTTCCTTGGCTTGTGTGCACCCTTAGTAATTCCAATTCATCACTACATAGCCCCCCTTCCAGTTAGCCTATGCCTTCTCCGTTTGTCAGGCAAGGCACTAATGCAGTCCCTTTCTTTCCCCAAAGAAATGAGTTGAACATATGAAGCATACCATCAAGTTAAAATTACATTGCCAATTCTAAATCAAAATTTAGAACGGCAATTGAACATTGAAATACTGGAGTAAAAAAAAATACCTGACATATGCTACATTTCACATCATCTGCTGCAATGTTGTTCACATCTCTACCAGAATTTCTTGCTTCGTGTACGCTTTGGTTTACACACTTGGCAAATTGCTCTTCGTTAAGGGCAGTACTCACTGAGCCAATATGATCTTCCAAAGCAAGTAGTTCCTGAAAAAGATTATCAAAAGAGAGACAAATTACATATCAAAGAACTAAACACAAGCTTTTCCCAAGCCCCAAGGATATTTAATTCGAACAATAATAATGGAGCAAACATGTTGAAAGTAATACCTCATATGACATATTGTCGATATCCAATCTCATATCTTCGTGCTGATCGTGCAAATCAAGGCCACTTAAGAGCAGATTAGTTTCTAGCACCAGCAGTTGCTACCATTTTTTTATTCAGAATATATCTCAGTGCAAAAGTTGGTAAAGGAGAAAACAAAATGGACATCAAGATAAAAGGACAAACCTCATAAGTCAATTCATCATCATCTTCAATCCTATCCAATGCTAGCAACGCCTACATACAGTAAACATGGCAAACATCATAATTTACTCCTTTGTCGGACAAAAATCAGTATCCTTTATATTGTACATAGCTTTGATTAATTTCATCGCAAATGTTTTCTTTAAAAAAAATGACCACTAGGGGAAAGACCTCCCCCGAGGCATTGCATTAAGAAGAGAAGCTCAACACAGGATTGAGAAAAAGAAAAGGGTCTGAAGGACGGACCACCCTGGAACAAGCTGAAACCGGCATAACTCAGTTAGGGTCCTTTTGTTGTGAGACCCAGTATTTGAACCCTGTTTCACAACTGGACACCCTACCACCACATCACTAGTGTGTTCACATCGTAAATGAAAATTTAACAACTCAGAACATGTATTAAATAAGTTACAGAAACCAACCTGTGCAATACCTTCCATGTTTACGCGCCTGTAGCCGTCTCTCTCCCCAAACATACCATGGAACATCCGTTGGGGGCTTTCCTCAGTACGAGACGTAGATCTTCTCCTTTCTGTCTGACTAGTTGAGCCTTGATGATTAGATGAATAAATTGCATGAGGTAATTCTGCATAAAAGGGTCTTCCTAATCTCTCTGGGGGAGTACCATCCATGTGAAAATGACCGCATTCTGGATGAACGCTTGCAACAGTCTCATGCAGAGCAAATATGCTGTCCTCTCTTTCACCTGGTATCATCCTCTCCCTGGCACGCAGAGTAAAAGGTCGTCTAGTCCTTATCGAATCTGTAGGATCCTGAATACTTCTGCTATTGGTCCTTGCTGTTTGTTGAGAAGCTAATTGTTCAACAGCTCTAGCTCTAGGACCAGTACTGCCAGGATAACTAGCACGCGGCTGACTTAAATTAGATTGTTCACTTATTCCCCTTGATCTTGAAGAACTTTCTGCATCAGAAGTTCTCTTCTTTGTAACTTCGACCCTCCTATCACAGACAGAATCAGATGAAGAACATCCTGAAGGCAGAACATCAGATATTGAAGTGCAACCAAGATTTTTTAGGCCACGTCTCTGTGCTCCAGTAATGGTAGTGCCAGGGGCAGTTGATGACCTGACACCAGTAGTTTGTAAAGTATGCTGACGAACAAAAGTGGAAGCACCTTGATGTCTACCTGAATTCAATTCTTCTTTATCCTTTTGCTTATGTGCCATAGCATTCAATGCAGTATCTCTCGAATTAACTGCACGTGCAGAACTCCCTGAAGAACCAGAAACATCTAAAACTCCAAGATCATGCTCTTCTGGCAAGCTTCCTTCAGTAGTTGTTGAGGATGATGAAGCTTCTGATGTACCCTTCTGCATGTATGGATGCCCATCGCCAAATACAGAAGCTTTCTTGCCACTTTGTAGGCGTCTAACCTCAGTTCTTCTGTTACTGCTTTCAGCAATGTCTGTCTCTGCCAAAAAGGGCCGTTTTTGTCTCTCATCGCAATATTTTCTAACAGGAGCTTTTGAAGAGCTTACAGATGATGCCCTGGAGCCTGATGAATGAAATGGCCCTTGAAAATACCTTGGCTTCTCTTTATTTTCAGTGAACCGTGATTTTACAGGATTGAGATTTGAACTCTTCCCTGGCTGCTTGTTGTACTGGCTTGGCCTATCCTCATTGCTTTGATTTCTCAATGAAATGCCAGAACCTCTTCTAAGAAACCCAACTGGGGTAGTGGATCTACAGGAAGATTCGTCCATACCAAAATCCAGCAAAATGAACAGTCCAGAAGACTTCTGATAGAATTCTGCAACCCGAATTTGTAATGGTTAGAGACAAAGAATTGGAACAAGAGGACATGGATAGACACGTGCAAGACATACCCAAAAAAATGAAGAAGCAGCACAGCACAGTTCAGAAAAAGCAAACTTAGAGAAGGCAATGCTGCCAAGCTCCAAGAGAAACAAACAAATATATAGTAAGCTCAGTATCTTCCCATATCTGATCTTCATTCGCCTTTAAGAGCAAAAAGTTAAGAGAACACGGTAAAGTTGTGTCCACAGCAAAACGGACAAGGGAAGGTTACCCGTATGCTATAGTACTCCTGTGAAATTACCGCGACAAGGATCGAGAGGTCCATACATATCACAGGTAGATTGTGATACAGTATAAGCAGAGCGAGAGCCATTTCTTGGGACCACATATACCGAATAAAACACTTGGGGGCCATTGATCATGATAGCCGCGTGGAAACATCATTCACCTATCTAGCATCCGATGCCTTCAAGTTCCCAAAACAGTAATTAAAAAAAACTGCGAATGAACACCCACGAGTGCGTCAAATGGAAGGACGTTGCGATATACTGTATGGCACTACCAAAATTCTTCCATCGCAGAATGAATGCGGGCGGCCTCTGAACAGAGGACGGCGACCACGAAAATTCATTCCGCAACTCCACCTCTGAACTCGCAACTCTACCTCCGAACTCTGAGACATGGGTATTAGTTCCGATTTCCGGAGAGAAAACCTCCGGACATCCATCCACAAATCAAACAGGTGCACCGGACTGATGATTTGAATGAAAAGGGAAAAAAAACAAATAAATCGCAACCGAGTACGCCAATCCAAAGGTGCAACCAAACCGCACCAAATAGCAGCAGTACCCAACCCAGGTCTGTACGGCCTTTTGATTCCAAAATCCCCAAATTCAAACATGCCGAACAAGGAAATGATCAGAGGATTCCATCCCAACCTCTAGAACTCCTGTACTGCCTGCCCCCGCCCCACCTGGCCACCCCCCACATCAAATCAAAGGCACCCTCCACCCATCATCGGCTCATCGCCATCCATGCCCCTCCGTACCTCGTGGAAGCCGAAGCCGAAGTCGAAGCGACCGGCGGCGGCGTGCCTGCCTCCCCTGATCCCCTCCTCGTCTCCTCGCGGAAATGGGAAGCCGGAGAAGACGGCGAGCAGACGGAGGGAGGATTTGGGCAGATCCCAGGCGAATTTATTTAGCGGCGTTAGCGGGTCGGGTTCGCAGGGAGGGAAACGGTGATCCCTTCCTCCGGGTTAACGGGGGGGCTCCGCCTCCACGTGGCGGCGCTGACTGGGCGCAGCACGCACGCGTCGTCGTCGTGGACTCGCCGTAGGTGCGCCCGTGACCCGGGGCGAGGCTCACGCGCAGGCGCGGATGGATCGGAGCCGTTGGGACCGCGCCGTGATTCGTGCTGGACCTGCCGCATCGGCAAGGAACACGCCGGCCGCACACGGGTTAAACGCCTGCCGCCGCCGGTCGGAAACTTCAGCGGCGCCGCTGTCTCCTCTCTGACGTCCGAAGAAACGAATCAGCGGAGCTACCGAGCTAGGGTTTCTCTGTGACTTATCCGTTTGGAATTTCATTTTTGAAAGATAATTCCTCCGGTTATGAAGTGCGCTTTTAGGTTCGTTCAAAATAATATATAATAATAAAGTGTGTGTTTTTAGATTAATAAACTCATAAACATCTAAATAGGTGTATATAAGAAATGAAAAGCATAGCTGTCTAAGAAAAAGATTAGTGTGTTTTAACGATGATAGTACAAGTAGCTTTCTTGGCCAAACCATCATTTTCCGTCCTTTTGGAGTGCCCTTACATTCATCCATTCATCATTATCCATCTATCAAAATTTTGAGACGGCTCCATCACACAAGATTCGAAAGCAAGAGCAAGAAAAGGATGCCGACCATTTGGAGCTCGCCCTGCGTTAATTAAAAACTCTGTCCCAAAATCAGATACGTGGCATAAAAAATCTAAACTATAAATCATTTTGTTTTTTTCTAAATACATTAAACATAGCAAAAAAAAACTATGCACTTAGAAAAGTCAAAACAATTTGTAAGTTAAATGAGGGAGTAATTTATTGGAAAAACCATCCTAAGTTGAAAATTGAATGGCTTTGGTGGATGGTAGTTCAAGATTGTAATATGAATTACTCCAAATTGTATGTCGTTTTGTCATTCCTAATTACATAGTTTTTGTTATATTTTTGGATATATATTATGTCTAAATACATAATAAAAACTATGAATTTTATAAAAAAAAAAAGCGAAAAAAGACTTACAATTTGAAACGGGGTGAGTATTTTTTGAAATTTAAGATTTGGAAAACAGATCAAAGACTATTAATTATTTCATGGTTGATAAATGGTTAAAAACATAGAGGCATAATGTCGTGAGTATTGGCCGAATAATAAGGTGTGAAATCCATCTCACTGTTCAATGTAGATGGGATATATTTCCTGTTAGTCTTGGAATTAAAGATAAGTAGGTAAGAGTTAACACGCGATGAGTTGCCACTACTTCTTTCTCAAATGAAACAGATGCATGGCTTGTTCAAGTCCTAATCTTGCCTCCAGAATCTATTAGACTCTGCTGGTGAGTAAAGGCAATGCCTGTCAGAACAAATGAGGCAAGAATTTTATGGTACGAACATGCCTTCTTATTGACCTCGCAAAAAAAGGGGGTAAAGTACATTTTCAACCTCCAACTCACATTGAAGTTCGATTTTCAACCTTCAACTATGAAACCGGGTAACAGACATCCTTCAACTGTTAAAACCGGACAAATTTGGTCATCCACTGGTTTTAAAAGCGGTTTTCTATTTTCTAATAATAATAAATTTTGGTTCGATCTCTAGAAATTCGTAATTAATTTGTTTTAAATTAAAAAAATATGAAACTAGTTCATGTTTTCTTCGAAAAATGTTATATATATATATTTATGCTATATTTAAAATTGTTTTAAATTTTGCACAGAATTAATGTATACAATAACATTGCTATCCCCCGCCAGCATTTATTTTAGATGAAATTAGTACTTTTTTTCTAAAAATGTTATCTACTTGATTATGGTCTATATATAGGTATTTGGAATTGGTTTATATGTTCCTATTGCTTTATTGCTCGTTGTCACACCTGTTATTTATTTAAAACAAGTAAGATCTAAACAAGCTTAAATATAGCATCAACATGTATATATATATATATATATATATATATATATATATATATATATATATATATATATATATATATATAATTTTTAGAAGAAAACAAGAACTAGTTTTATATTTTTATAATTTAAAATAAATTAATTACGAACTTCT
Source organism: Miscanthus floridulus (assembly GCF_019320115.1). Classification (NCBI taxonomy): domain Eukaryota; kingdom Viridiplantae; phylum Streptophyta; class Magnoliopsida; order Poales; family Poaceae; genus Miscanthus; species Miscanthus floridulus. The sequence goes on from NC_089598.1 coordinate 102,742,905, forward strand.
AGAGATCAAACCGAATTTTTATCATTATTAGAAAATAGAAACCCGCTTTTGAAACATGCCAAGGACCAAATTTGTCCGGTTTTGACAGTTGGAGGGTGTTTATTACCCAGTTTCATAGTTGAAGGTTGAAAATCGAATTTTAATGCGAGTTGGAGGTTGAAAAATGTACTTTACACCTCCCCCCCCCCCCCAAAAGTGTTTGCTTCACACTGGTTTTTAGCGATTATGTCTACTTCAAGGGTGCATCGGCGTGTTCGCTGGTTGGTTTCTGGGCTGGTTTGGGCTGGCTGGTGCTGGTTTGTTGTGAGAGAAAAACACTGTTGGCTAGTTGAATAAGTTTGGCTGAAACCAACAAACGAACAGGGTGCATATTCAGTGATTACTGGTCTTGTGACCAGACCAAGCCCTTTTCTTTGCCATTTTTTTGACCAAGGAGCCGGCACAGCCCCAAGTACCAACTACCAACTGCAAATTAAAGGGGCGCTTAAACATCGGCGGCTCAATTCGATTGGAACCTTTCAGCCGTTGGAATGACAGTCTAACATATACACAAGCTTCCCAATCAAAACATGTCAAGAGTGTTAAGTAGGCACCTTGAAAAGATAGGGTTAGGTTTTCCTTTGAAGAAAGAAAGAAGAAAGCAGGGTTAGGTTGAAATGAACTTGAAACAACAGACCTGGTGAACTTGAGTATGCTATGGCAGTTGTAAATGATTTCTTTTTTTTTAAATGGAGTAGATAGTTCATGCACAATACCGGGAAAGATGCCTGACGACCAAATCAGCAACGGCACCTGTTCTTAATTCTCGACAATTATCTATAGCACAGTAACAAACAACAAGCAAAGAAACATACAGCCTGACAAAAGTGCATCCATTTTGTAGTAACGGACGGCGCCAAACGGGGGAGCTCCACCATGCGTGTCTGCTGTACGCGCGTGCACTTGTTTGTTCTCTTGCAGCGTTTATTCGGACATACAGTACGTGTTAAATAAAAAATGAATATATATTAGGAGACAAAGAAAGGTGCCGGATGATAGCATGCACTGTGATGCATAGTTAGTGGCGCTGCAACATCCTTGATCATTTTTTTTCTCGAATCAACATCCTTGATCTTAACATTGAACTATAGCATCTTCTTTAATTTTGTGATGTGCCCTAATTAATCTAGGGCGTGCATGTGTGACTAGAGATTTTGTTCGAATTCTGCGAAATCCTCCTGCGGCGCCAAAGAAAGCTACCTGTCGCCTTGTGCCTTTTGGCTGCGTAGCGCACCTGTGCTTTGCTTTGGCGAAAGGCGGGGGCATCTAGTGCTTGGTCCGTTGCGTTTGGCCATGATTGCTTCGCTTCTCTTCTCAAACAGAAGAACCAGCTGCACACCAGCTTTTGCAAGGAATTGGCCGCATTGGACCCCCCCGCCCTGCCAGGAAAGCTATGCTACAGCCTTGCATTATGTTGATCTTTCGGTTCGACATCCACTCCGACCGGTTCTCCAAGTTTCAGCAAAATTTCAGGTGGTTTTTGACATGCCGTGCATGATGATGGGCAGTTGCAAAACCTCTCTGAACTCTGATAAGGTGAAGATAAGGGAGGAGGGAGATGGCAGTGGCACAGAGGTTGATCGAGGCGAGGCCACTAGACGAGCATGAATGCAGGATGGATGGATGATGAGTCATGAGCGCGTGGACCGGCACCTGGCGCCCGTCCGGTCCGTTGGTTGTTGGCCAATCATGTAACGGCATCTGTGCACTAATATAACCCAACCCTCACTCGCTCACTGCTTAACCGAACTACCAAGCCATTAGCTGGCGTCGAATCGAATATTCAATGGAAACCCGCGGGTCCTGGCCTGGGAAGGGGGAATCCAGGCATGGCGTGGGGACGACGACTTTGCTTCGAGCTGAATGGTGCAAATGGCTTTTGCTGCTTGACAGCAGAACGCGTCCGGTTTCAGGCACAGTTGTTAAAATCTGCAATTTTAGCATGTAATTCGCGCTTTTTATGATCTTAGTTAACTAAGGGATCTTATTGTACGTACGATCCTGATCGATGAAGTCTGCGATTGTACGTTTTTTATGTTTAGGATCGTACCTAAAGCCCTCTGATTTGATTCTTGATAAGCTTGGATTCGGGGTATGATTGCTGCAATGCTGTCGCGTGGACAGGCCTGCCGATGCGTTCGAGCTCGAACGTGGCAATAAACTACACCGGCCAGACAGATTACAGGGCCCCCTCCTATCTGACATGTCATCTCAGGAGACCAGATTACCGATCCCGCAGGCAGCATGCGTTCCGGTGCCGCCGTGCCGGACGTGGCAACGGGGCGCGCGTGTGCCGGTGCCGAGCGGGAACGCGCCCGTCCTGCTGCCTGCCGGGTCGCGTCGCGTGCATTTTCTCTCGAGGCCGCGGCATCAGCTGGTGCATGCGCGGCGGCCATAGCAGGCAGGCAGCGGTGCTTGATGGAGTCGTCGTACTTGCCGGTGGGTAGCCACGGCCCAACCCGCTGGAGCCTCTTGCCTGCGTCCTCCCTGCCAGATCAAAAGCAGCTTGCGGGTACGGGGACCGGCGGATCGCGCCGCGTCGCCGAACACCGTGCGTGCATGATTGGGTGGAGTCAACGACTCCTCGCGTGCTGCCCCTCCCGGACTGGTTTTTTTTTCCTTCCTGATGAAGCTGGGATCGTGCGGTTTTGGGCGGCCTGCCAAAAAGCCCAGTCGAGAGAGAGACAGCCGCCCACCGCAGGGAGTGCGCGCGATGATACCGGGCAAACGGCCCATGTTGAGCCTAGAAACCTGGGAAAACTGTTGAAGAGGGCTTACACCATGTTTGTATGCTGGAGACCTATGAAATTTTAAAAACACTAATCATATGTCCCTGAATAAATCAAATTTTTGGGGATATCTTAAGCCAAACATTTTTTTTAAGTTCAACTGCATTTATAGAAAAGAGAACCAAGATTGATGAAATCGAATTAGTATCGTTAGGCACAACATAAACTATTTTTATAATATGCTCATTTGGTGTCATAAACATTTCTGCTCTTTTCTTTTGGTCATAAAAAGGTTTAGTTTAAGATAACTTTACAAACTGATTTTTTTAGGGACAGAGGAAGTAGGGTTTTACTGATACTATGGTTTTCAACACTACAAACTTCTTGCACCCAAATCAGGGGCGGATGCAGGGGGGGGGGGGGGGGGGGGGGGGGGGCTGCAGCCCCCTCGCGGGCCAAATTCTAAGGGAGAAACTCTTAAGTCTGAATGGAAAAAACCAAATCAAATAATCTATTTCTGGATAAATCCTTCAGTAAAAAAAACATAGTCATGCAATTAAGATTTTTAGCAAGATTTTAGCATTCCAAAGGGTGTATGTCTAGTAAAATTTGTAGCGTTCTATAATTTAGCCCACCTCTTAACCTATTTCTAGATCCGCCACTGACCCAAATATTTCATAGTGCTACAAAACCAAAGTATTTGCAAAGCTATAGTATTTTTCTGAAACCATCCAAAAAATACTTTGCATCCAAATGACGCCTACCAGTATAATCCCCATCGCCATAGGACCAAATACTTTGCATGCAAACCTGAATTTGGAAACTTATAATGCTATAAACAGGTTGGTCCTTGCTCATCAAAATTTCCTGCTAACTTGGGGCATGTTCGGCAGGACTGAAAAATAAGCCAAAATACTGTTCTGGCTGATTATTGTGAGGGAAAAATACTGTTCTGTCTGAAAACACTGTTCACATGGAACAGTGCCACTGTGAGTGCGCTGGCCAGCCCAGCCCCAGCCGGCGAGCCAACCGAACGCGCTCTTGATACTTGGATCATCAAATCTGGCCTCAACTCCAATGGCATGTATTTGATGTTGTCTAGAAAGCACACGTTTTTGAGGAATTTTTCAATCAAAGAAATAAATATGCATGAAACATCAGACTAGTAAGGATACAAATGGGTAACAAATAACGATTTCCAGGTTACCTATTTGTCGGTGTTTTGGACCGGCGGGTCCTCAACCGACTAGTGAAAATATACTGCGTGTCCCTAATCCTGGATGGTGATGCAAAGAGACACAAGGCTTATACTGGTTCAGGCAATAGGTGTCCTACGTCCAGTCTAAGGGAGCGATCTTGTATTCCTTGCACCGAGGTGCTTGTAGTAGGGGCTTACAAGCTGAGCGGGAGATGGAGCTAGTCCTAGGTCTCTGCGTAGAGTGGCGTGGGTTGCTTGAGATGTTGATCTCTTGCAGTGAGGAAGCATGCGTGTTACAGGGCGTTGTGCGTCGCTTGCACCGGTCTGTCTCTCCCCCCTAGAAGCGGCCCTGGCCACTCTCTTTTATAGTCGAAGGGGGGCGGTACATGTATTTGCTACGTGGCGTTTTATGAGCAGAGGCGGTATGTCCGAGCCCTGTAGCTCGTCACTGTGGCGACATGGTCGGTGGAGCGGTCTTGTCCTCGGCGCACTGGAGCGACGCGCCGGTCACGCCTGATCCTGTGCGACGTGGGAGCTCCTGTGGTGGCAGGCGCACCTTCTTCTGTTGGAGGTGTGCTGGTCACCGTATGTTTGACCGGCACGGAGTGCCGAGGCTGGGTTGATGCGATGGCGCGAGTACGATGATTCCGAGGCTACAGGAGCTAGGCCCTGTGCACGACGTGGGAGCTCCTGCAGCCCGACGCAGGGCATGGCGCATACTGCGGGCGACGTGCGGTCCCAGAGTGTTGATAACGTAGAGAGCCGAGGCCCAGGCGATGCAGAGGCTAGACCGTCGTGGGGGGCTCGGCGGGCGCGAGTCCCGAGGCTACAGGAGCCCGGAAGCGGGTAGCCGAGGCTCGAAGGGAGCAGTTGGTCTTGTACATCGATTCCAAGGCTACAGGGACCCGGACTTGACTTTCCATGCCTGAGCAGGGGTTATGCAGCACAGTGTGGCATGGGTGTCCGTCGTGGGCACAGTGCCAAGCACAGTGGCCGGTAACCCCCGCCCCGTCCTGTCTCGAATAGCATGGGGTCGATGTGACTCCCGTCTCGTCGGCCACCCCGCTATACTGTGCCGTCGTGCGGCTGACGTCGCGGGAGTGGTTGACGCGTTAGTTGGATGTGACGTCCCGTCAGAGAAGTCGATCAAGGCGGCGGTGACGGGGTTGATGCCGAGCCGGCCTCGAGCGAGTCGATAGCTGGGTGCTCGTCCGAGGCCTTGCGCGCGGGGCCTCGGGCGAGTCGGAGAATCGGCACCTCGTCCGAGGCCTTGCACGTGGGGCCTCGGGCGAGTCGGAGAATCAGCACCTCGTCCGAGGCCTTGCGCGCTGGGCCTCGGGCGAGTCGGAGAACCGGCACCTCGTCCGAGGCCTTGTGGCGCGGGGCCTCGGGCGAGTCGGAGAATCGGTACCTCGTCCGAGGCCTTGCGCGCGGGGCCTCGGGCAAGTCGGAGAACCGGTACCTCGTCCGAGGTCTCGCGGTTGTCTCTTGGCTTCGATATTTACAAGGTCTAAGCGATTTTTTCGGTTCTCGCTTAGGGGACCCCTTTTTATGGTACCCGACACTATTTTACCAGTTTATTATCCCACAAATTGGTCTTTGCTCATAAAAATTTTCCTGCTATCTTGATCCTTGGATCATCAAATTTGGCTACAACTCAAATGGCATGTATTTGTTGTAGGCAAGAAAGCACGCGTTTTCAATTTTTGAAAGAAATAAATATGTTTGTGTCAGGGTTATGATACCCCAGGTATCTCAAGACACCGATTAGTCAGCCGCTCGGGCGGCCCATGGTACATGAGCTGGTATAAGCCCGAGCGACCGAGGCCCAGCTAAGCTATGTGGACTTGGGCCAAACACTAAGGAAGGGGTTGGTCGTGACCTCTCCTCTCTGCCTTCATCATACGCCGCGCGGCACCACACGACCTCTCCCCCGTCCCGACCCCTAGGAGGAACGGGGAGAGATCGGACTCTGCCAGATCAGAGCAAGCACGCCGCACTAACCCCGCAAGGACCGAGGGGACAGCAGCCCCCTCAGCCTGGTCAGACGCCATCCCTGCGCCATGCAGCAAATATAAGACAACTCCACTAAGCAGTGGCGGCCAGTACGGTGACCCACCGTTCAAATACGGCCCGACGAGACGGGTGTACGACTCCACCCGCTACGGCATTAACTTTGAGGCCATCCAAGCTAGCGAAGGCCACGACCCCAGGGCTCGGGATCGTGGCCACCAGCCCCGCAAGCAGCAAGACGACCAACGACCTAGGGGCAGCTACCAACTCCCGTACGACGTCCCTAGGCGATCAGGAGGCGATGACGAAGGCCACGTCGCACAGGACGGCTGGCAAATCACCACCGTGCCTATAGTGCCGCCACAACCGGCACAGTAGCGCCACGCCACCCCATGCCGCGACGTGGGCACAAGACCATGACGACAACCATGCTCAGACGTGCGCTACACCAAGCCAAGATGACGTTTCTTGCAAGCCAAGTTAGCTAGGTTCCCCCCCTCAGGCTCAAGACCCTTCGGTCGGGAGAACCTCCTTCTCTGTATGTGACCTGGCACCGGACTGTATATAAGGGCAGCCAGTGCACCCTTCCAAGGCATCGGACTCCCAAAACCTTCATTTGGGCAGTCCATCTCCTAGGTCTAGCTCCACTCTCCTAACTCTTCCATCATTCTTGCCCCCCCATTGTAAGAACTTCAGAGCATTAAACATGCACTCAATCATCTCTGAAACTGGATGTAGGGCTCCGGCCTGAACCAGTATAATTCTTCGTGTCTTTTGGATGCTACCGTTGTCTTCCTGGCGCAACACGACAATCGTATAAATTTACTAGTCGGTTAACAAAAGACCGACAGTTTGAAACATCAGAACTAACAAGGATACAGATAGGTAAACCAATAATGTTTTCCAGGTTCCCTATTTTACCAGTTCATTATCCCACATATATTAATAACCATTATTACATGTCTTGCTGTATTAATTTATTTTAGCTAATTTTGGACCAACCATGAAAAGGTCTGGCCGGTGTAAAATTAGCCAAACGGAGAGCGAGCGACGCCCATGACAGATGGATCCTCCACCAGGTGTCAACTAGTAACCGGCCCTCACAGCTGCCATCCCAAGTGCCAAGTGCCAACTATTTGACAGGTTCTGTTTGCAAACATGGGGCTCTTCTGTTGCCCGGCTTTTTCTCATCTTGCTGCTGCCTTCTTCGTCTTCTCCCCTTCTCCTCCTCCCTCTCCACTGCGCCACAACACGCCATTCCTGGCCATTTCCTGCTTACGAAGGTACGACGGTTTCTCCACCCCTCATGGTTTTGAGACACGCAAACAAGACCATGTTATACTATTCCTATTCATTGTTCCTGTGGTTGAGAAAGCAACCATGAATTGAGTGGCATTAGGTTCCAGGTACGTTGCTGTCGTCCTTCGCTCTTCTTCCAGGGAAATTCGCTCGCCTATTTGCCATGGAACTATCCGCCTAGACGAGCGAATTCGATGCGTTGCCACATGCTTTGTGATTTGGGTGCCTAGCTTTTGATTAGATTCAACGATTTCTTTCCTCTCCGTTTAGGTTTTATTTTTCCTTGGCATAACTGAAAGAATCCCATGCATATTTTATATTCGTATAAGGCCCTCTTTCGAGTGTAGGAGGTTTTTTACGTGAAAATGAATCGATTTTTGTAAAATCCCTGTATAATTCGTGTGAAATTCCCGCCTTCTAGAGGGGGGGCCTAAATATTTTTTGTTCTTAAAAATGAATTAGTAAAAAGAAATCTTTGTATTGGAGTGGAATGTCTTTACCGTGTTGTAGGACAAATGGAATGCAATCAAAACATTTCTTTTTGGATAAAAAAGAGAAAACATTAATTGTCATTACAACGTGCCAGGAGTGTCTCGTGTCTGTCACGGACAACAGAGAAGAGAGATACACAAAATTGCAAACATGGCATGCATGTTGTCTCAACATGGGTCAACCACATACAAATCGGAGATGAGAAAAATACAAATCTCCCAAATCACGTCTCATTCTGCCTTGCACTTCTTGTACCGGCAAAACAATTGACAAATCTCTCTGCTCTGTGTTGCGATGCAGCGGAAGCCGCCCATGGCCACGCGGCCGTCGCTGCGGTCGAGCGACGGCGCGCGCCCAAGAAGCAAGAGCGGGACCGGGTCCGGGACCGGCAGGCCCCCGTCGAGCCCGCGCATCTCCAACCCGTCACGCCCGTCCTCCGCGGCGGCGGCGGCCGACAAGCCGATGCCGTCCTTCCTCCGTCCCACCGTGAGCTCGTCGATGCACAGCTCCTCGTCGACTTCCTCGCTGGCGTCGCCCTCCCACTCCTCCTCCACCTCCGCAGCCGCCGCCGGCTCCAAGGGCACCGCCGCCACGGTGAGGCGGCCGATCACGCCCAAGGACAAGGCCCTGGCGCAGCCTGTGGGCGCGCCGCGGCCGATCACGCCCAAGAAGGACAAGGCCCCGGCGCAGCCTGTGGGCGCGCAGCGGCCGATCACGCCCAAGGATAAGGCCAAGGCCAAAGCGCCGGCGCCGGCGTCGACCTCCACGTCGCGATGGGCCGCGGTGTCGCCGAGGCAGCTGATGCAGAGGGCGTCCAACGCGTTCAAGGCCAGCAGCAGGTCCCGCAGCAAGAAGAGCAAGGAGGAGGCGGCGGCGGCGGCCTCGGCGTCCGGCAGCAAGGGCGGCGCTGGTGCTTCCGTCGCGAGGGCCAAAGGCCAGACGGCGAGAGCACAGCCCGTCGAGGAGCAGCACCAGCAGCCGGAGACGCCCGCCGAGCCGTCGCCTGTCGTGACTCCCGTGGAAGCAGAAGCAGAGGAGCCTGTCCTGTTGGAGTCCGAAGCTGCTGACCAGAATGAGCAGGACGTCGCGACGGCGCAGGAGGCTGTCGGTACTGACATCACGACGGTGGCGGTGAGGTATCAAGAGGAGCAGGTCGCCGCAGGACAGCCGATGGGAAAAGCGGAGGAGGAGGACGTCGTTGTGGAGGAGAAGATCATACAGGTGGAGGCTGAGCAGGTGAAGGCGGAGAAGCCGGAGCTGCACGAAGACACGCCGCAGAGCAGCGAGGCTGTGCAGACAGAAACGGAGGCCCAGAAGCACACGGACGATGGCTCGCCGGCCGTCGTTGTAGAAGAAGCCGCGGCGAAGGAGGCGCCAACGCCTGAGGGAGAAGACGAGCTGGCAATGGCAACCAGGACGGTGGAAGGGAAGGTCGTCGAGGAGAGCCAGCAAGCTGAGGTGACTGAGAACTCTGAGACGAACGCGATCTCTGAGGAACCAAAACAAGAAACCGGCGTGATCTCTGAAGAACCCAAGGAGGAATCGAGCGTGATCTCTGAAGAACCAAAGGAAGCAGCTGATCCCGCGCCTTTGCAGAAGCACGAGGAAGAGGTGGCCCACGAGCCAACAGCGGCTGCCGGATCGAGCGCGTCAGCTCCGACGACGCCACTGAGAGAAGCGGCCAACGACGACGACGACGACGATGTGGAGGCAGTGCCTAAACAGGTGAGCGCTTCGGAGCCCGTGACGCCTGTGGCAGAAGCCATCAGCAAGGGGAAGGAGGTGATGGAGACTCAGCAGCAGAGCACGTCGGCGCCGACGACGCCGGCGGGCGCGGCGAAGAAGAGCGTGCCATCGAAGCAGGCGGCGATCCCCGAGGGGACGACGGCGTCGTCGGCGCTGGCGTTCAAGGGGCGCAAGGTGAAGACGGCCATGGAGAAGCGGTCGGAGGAGGAGCAGCCCAAGAAGAAGGAGGTGGCGCGGAGCAACGACGTGATCGAGGAGGCCAAGAGTAAGCTGATGGAGAAGCGGAAGAGCAAGGTGAAGGCGCTGGTGGGGGCGTTCGAGACCGTCATGGACAGCCCCCGGGCAAGCTGATTTGGATGTTTGGAGGGAAGGCCGAGTGGCGGTTGTGCCTGGTTTGAACTTTGGTGGGGGTGTTTGGATTGTTGCTTTCTTGTTTGTTGGTCGATCGTTGCTTCTTGTGATCACTGGAACAAATGGAGATGTGTTGTTGCTGATTTGATTATTTCTTGATGAACCTGTTCTTTATATGAGGAGAAAATAGCAGTGTTTATTTGGTTTTGACCGATGCAATATGTACGGTTTCTTCTTCTTAGATTTTGACAATGTATAATGTAGTATATGTGATTTAGCTTTCTTTTCTTTTTCTATAAGAAAAAGAGAAAGAGTATGTCCAAAACAGATGAAATATTTAGAAACATACGCTTGCAACTATAGATGAAAATGGACGGAAACGAATGAAAAATAGCTCTACCGTTTTCGTTTTCATATTTTTTGACGGAAACGAGAGCGGGAGCCGGACAGCCGGGAACGAAAACAGTAGCGGGATAAACGGTAATACAAAAACGGATAAATACGACCGGAAAATAGACGTAAACGAACGATAAGCAGAAACTTAAGCCCGGATTGCACGCCGCATATGATAGCTCAAATATAGAAACCAAGGTGCATCAGTAAATAGATAATACACCTAACCACACATAAATATTATTACATTGTTTCTCCGCTGTCATAAGTACTCCAAGCAGCAAGCTGATCACTGAATCACGACAAACCACTTCTTCTGATTGATTGATGTTTCTGCTATGGTAAAATAACGAATAGTGTCAGACAGTACTTAGTAGCAAAATTTGTTCAGGTCGTGCCTATACTGAACCAGTTACTCAATTGCTTGACAGTTCAGAACTTCAAATTAATAATAATCGATATGAAAACACATAATCAAATGTGGAGCAGTCTCCGATCAATAACTTTCAAACAGTAATTTGTACAAATTAGTAGTTGGACACTGCATGGCTGGCTGCAGTGCAAACTTCGCTAGGCCTACGATGGTTCCGGCGTGCGCGAGCACATCGACGTTCATGAAGAAGCGATTCAGCATTGCCAGGAGCACGTCGGTGGTGAGTAGGCTGTCGGAGCCGGCGCGCTCCACGCCGAGCACGGTGACCACCTGCTCCAGCCACCACGATCTCCTCGTCCTCCAGCCCGCGACATCAGCCGGTCCGAGGGCGCGGTTGCCAGAGTCTGACACCGGAGGATTGGAGGAAGAGAAAGAGGACGGCGGGTGGGGGAGGCCGCGTCGCCGTTAGGGATGAGGGTGCGGGTGCGGTGTTGTGTCTTGGGCCAAGTTGGGTCAGCTTTATGGATGGACTGAGCTCTTAGCAGGCCTATCCCGGACTTAATAAAAACGGGATGTAAAACAGGATATCCCGGTCGAAAACAGGATACCGCAAATACGGACAGACAAACGCTCTACCGTTTTTGGTCCCGGTCCCGTTTCACTCCGTCCCGTTTTCGTTTATCCCGGAAAAAACGAAAATGAACAGGAAAAAATGGTATACGGTTACGGACAGAACGGGATTCATGCCGTCCGTTTTCATCCTTACTTGCAACATATGTGTATGGTCACTGCAAAGAGTATGCAACACCCATATAAACACTTGCAACATACGTTTGAAATAGCTAAAATATTTGAAACATACCCTTGCAACACATGTGTATAGCTAGTGCAACATATGCAACATCCAGATAAAACACTTGCAACATACGTTTCTGAAAGTGCATTTGCCCCCTATGTGGGTTTTGGTGTATTGATGACACCCAAATTAGGGACTAATATGATCTTAATGAGATATGTTGCAGCTATTAGTCCCGTGAAAGAATTAAAGAGTTGATAAAGATGAAATGGTATCCCTCATTTTTTGAAGTTGTAAAGACGGACGAACTCAAAGCGATCTCCAAAGGTTCTAATTTTGTTTTTGAGTTTAGGATCCGCCGCACTATAAAGAGGGATGCAAGTTTAGTTGGTCTGAGGAAGATAGAGTGCTCAAGCATTTAATTAAAATCAAAAGAGAGCCACTCTAGCACTTCACGCGCACTTAGAATAATTTTCTATGACTTTCGATGTCGGAAGTCCCGACGTAAGTCGGAACTCCCGACAGTCGGAAGTCCCGACCCAAGCCGGGAGTCCCGGCCTCAGCAGTGCTGGCTGTTTGATTAACTGTGCACGTCGGAAGTCCCGACGTTTGCCGGGAGTTCCGACCGTCGGAAGTCCCGACGTTTGCCGGGAGTTCCGACACTGACTTTCACCCGTGGACTTCTGACTCGATGTGAACAGTGTTTTCTGTTGTAGTCGGAACTCCCGGGATCTGCGTCGGGACTTCCGACGTAGATCTGAACGGTTGGATTTTCACTTGGAGTATAAATACTCCTCTCTTCACTTCTAACCGTTACGGACTCATTTCACAGTTGACTCACTTCGTGTTGAACAGCTCCCGAGCAACTAAAGCACCCCTCTCCTTCCCTTTGCTCCAATCTTCGATTCCCTTAGCTTTTGAGTAAAAGGAGAGTGGATTAAGTGAGGGCATCACTTTGGAAAGCTTGAGCACTTGATTTCTTCGTCAAGCCGGTTGTTTTTGCGTCTATTACTCTTGGGGCTTTGCCCCTAGCCGGCTAGGCGTTGCCCTAGAGCTTCCATCTTGTGGAAGAGCCTTGGGAAGTTTGTATCACCCTTCGATTTCTTAGTGGAAAGCTCAAGTGACCTTTGTGGTCGCTTTGAGAGAGGCAAGGAGGTGGAAAAGACTCCGACCTTAGTGGTCACCTCAACAACGAGGACGTAGGAGCTCCTTTGTGGGGTTGCCGAACCTCGGGATAAATCCTTGTGTCCCGCGTGCTTGTTGTTGTTGTGATTGCTTGAGATTACTTGTTTGTGTTTGTCTCCTTGTCTCCAAAATCTCCATTTTAGGGTTTGGACTCGATCTACGGTTTGGAGGCTTTACGGCGTCAAGGGAGTGACCCAACATCTTCACCAAACCACTAGGAAGTGAGGTTGTAAGTTTATTTATCCGCAAAGTTAAATTTGGCACTGCTTTTGTAGTTCACGTAGGCGTCGGAACTGCTGACTTTTGCGCCGGAACTTCTGACAACGTCGGGAGTTCCGACCCAAACGTCGGGACTTCCGACAGTGGCTGACAGATTTGAACTTAGCATTTGCAGTAAATTTTTAGATACGCCTATTCACCCCCCCCCCCCTCTAGGCATTGTTAGATCCTTTCAATTGGTATCAGAGCGAGGTCTTCTCTTTGTGTTTCACCACGTGAGAAGAAACAATGTCGGAGACCGACAAGATGCAAGCCGTTGCCGTCGAAATGGCCAAGAAGATAGCTGAAGAGTTGATGAGTACTCAAGTCAAGCTCTTTCAAGATGAAATGAAAAAGATGCAAGATGAGATGAGCAAGTTGAAGGAAGAATTGAGCAAGAAGGTTGATGATGCAATAAGTGGCAAGAATGATATTAGTGACAAGAATGAAGCAAACAAAGATGCCGCTAGTGATATTGGAGCCGGTGAGCATGCTCATGGAAAAGGAATATATTCACACATGAGTTTTGACTATGGACAAATCATGAAAAATTCAACACTCCATACTCCGTCCGTCAATATTGGCAAGCCACCTCACTTTGATGAAACAAGATACACCGATTGGTCTTACAAGATGAAGATGCATCTAATAGCCGCAAGACTTTGGGAAGTTGTGGATGTTGGTGTGATGATTCCTACCGATGAAGATAGAGAGATAACTCCGGAAGAAGTGCACAACCTTCATCAAAATGCACAAGCCGTAGCATTGCTTGTGTCAAGCTTAGCTCCGGATGAGTTTAGAAAAGTAAATGGAATGGAAAGTGCAAAGCAAATTTGGGATACTTTGAAAGTATCATTTGAAGGAGATATAAGTGTGAGGAAAGGCAACATAGAGTTACTTCATGGTGAATTGGAAAGATTTGTATTCTTGCAAAATGAAACAACACAATCCATGTTTGATAGGCTCATGGCATTGGTCAACCGCATAAGAGCTCTTGGTAGCAACGAATGGGATGACAACAAAGTTGCTAGAAAGATGTTGAGAACCTATAGAGCCAAGAACAACATGCTAGCGTCCGTGATCATGGAAAGGCCCGGTTATGATGAGATGACACCTCAAGAAGTTCTTTCAAAGCTCAAGCATCATGAGTGTCTAGATGAAGATGCAATCAATGCTCACAATCAAAATCCTAATGCAATGGGATTCAACAAGAGTGTCGCCCTTAAAGCAACTCAACAACATGAAGGTCAAGTTTCAAGTCAAGAAAAGAAGAAGAAAGTGAAGGATGATTCCTCAAGTGGAGAAGAAGATTCCGATGCGGAGGTTGCATTTGTGATTAGAAATCTTAGAAAGTTTATGAAGAAGAAAAGCAATCGCAAGACCTATGGTGATGGTAAGAGAAGGTTCAAAAAGAGATTTTGCTATGGATGTGGTCAAGTTGGTCACTTCATAGCCGATTGTCCTAATGAGAAAAAGAAGCACAAGCATGACAAGGATGAAGATAAGAAGAACAAAAGCAAGAAGAGAGGTGAAGCTCATATTGGGGAAGAATGGGAGTCAAGTGATAGTAACTCAAGTGATGATGAGAAGAAGAAGAAGGGAGCCGCAAACATCGCCATCCACCACTCTTCTTCACCGACCATGATCCTCCCCTACTCAACTTCACCACCAAAGCTCTTCGTCAACCTATCTTCATCACCAAGGCTCTTCTCCAACCTCATCGACAACGACTACTACACTCCAACTTGTCTCATGGCAAAAGGGGAGAAGGTACATACTACACCCGTTTCCTCTAGTGATGAGTATGATAGTTGTGATGATAACATAGAAGAAATTGAAGCAACCATGATAAAGAAATTTGGTAAAAAGGCATTCACTAAAATAAAAATGCTAATGAAGAAATTAGAGAAGAGGGATAGATGCTTAGAGTTGCAAGGAGATATAATTACTCAAGAGAGAGAGAAAAACCTTGCACTTGAAGCATCTATCGCCGAGAAAAGATGAAGGTTGAGAAGTTAATCGTTGAATTGTCTTTAGCCAATGACTCAATTGGGAAATTGACTAAGGAACATTCCACGGTTAATGATCAAATAGCTAGCCTTAAGAATGAAAAGAGTATAACTCAAGAAAGCCTCACAAGCTTGAAAGAAAAATATCAAAATCTTGAGCTAAACTATAGTACTCTTTGGGCTAGCACTTCAACTTCTCCTAAGGCAACCGAAGTCTCTAATGTCTCCACTAGTGATGGTTGTAAAAGATGCTATAAAATTGATGTAAATGCATATGCAACTAACCTTGTTGAGTTAGAAAAGAAAAACAAGGAGATTCATAGGTTGGAGATGATATTGAAGAATGGGTGTAAGTGTCAAGAGCAATCTAACAAGACTATATACAAGTCATCAAGGCACCCATCAATCAAGGAAGGCATTGGCTACAATAGGTATGATGGAAAGGCAAATGGAAGGAATATAATAAATGGTGTGCCTTGTGTGAAGTTCAACAAGGGCGTTGCTCTTGATGAGCTTATATGCAAGGCGAACAACAAGGTATACATTCCAAAGATTCAACCTACAAATACCAAGACAATCAAAACAAAGCAATCCGATGTCCTCAAGCCACAAGCACCACTTCCACGGTGCTATGCTAGTGACTATATGTGTTGTTGGGGCAAGGATGGCAAGATTGTGGTTAAGTATGTTGGTGCCCAAAAGAGAAAGGAAATTATGAGGAGTGTTTGGGTGCCCAAGTTTTATGTGACTAACCCCTTAGGACCCAAATCTTTTTGGGTACCTAAAACAAAAGCATAATTTGTTTTTGTAGGAATATTCCTCCGGTGGAACAAGTTGGGTGTTGGATAGTGGATGCACCAATCATATGACCGGAGAGAAGGACATGTTCACATCATTTCAACCAAGTCATGATCAAAGTGGAAATATTGTGTTTGGTGACAATGGAAAAGGTGAAGTACTCGGTTTGGGTAAAATTGCAATATCAAATGATAATTCCATTTCCAATGTCTTACTTGTGAATTCGTTGAGATACAATTTGTTGTCCGTTTCATAACTTTGTGAGATGGGTTACAATTGTCTCTTTACGGATAAGGGTGTGGAAGTCTATAGAAGGGAGGATTCCTCTATTGCATTTACGGGTCATTTAAAGGGGAAACTCTATCTAGTTGATTTCACATCAAATAGAGTAAATCCCGAGACTTGTTTAATGGCAAAATCTAGCATGGGTTGGTTATGGCATCGCCGACTTGCCCATGTTGGGATGAGGAACTTGGCCAAACTTCAAAAAGGCGAACACATCCTTGGACTAACAAATGTTTCTTTTGAAAAAGATAGGATTTGTAGCGCATGCCAAGCAGGAAAACAAGTTGGAGCTAAACATCCCGCCAAGAATGTTGTGACAACCGAAAGGCCATTGGAATTGCTTCACATGGACATATTTGGACCCGTCGCTTATATAAGCATTGGTGGTAACAAATATGGTTTTGTAATTGTTGATGATTATTCTCGTTTCACTTGGGTATTCTTTTTGCGTGAAAAGAGTGAAGTCCAAGGAATCTTCAAGAAGTTTGCTAAAAGAGCCCAAAATGAGTTTGATGTCAAAATCAAGAGAGTTAGAAGTGACAACGGGACGGAGTTCAAGAACACCAACATTGAAGAGTTTCTTGATGTAGAAGGAGTCAAGCATGAGTTTTCGGTTCCATACACTCCACAACAAAATGGTGTTGTGGAGAGGAAGAACCGAATGCTCATAGAAGCCGCAAGAGCAATGTTGGATGAGTACAAGACCCCAACTAATTATTGGGCGGAAGCGGTCAACACGGCATGTCATGCCATCAACCGCTTATATCTTCACAAGATAAGAGCAAAGACCGCCTACGAACTTCTAACCGGTAAAAAGCCTAAGGTGCACTACTTTAGAGTTTTTGGATCCAAGTGTTTCATACTTAACAAGAAATCCAAAAGTTCTAAGTTTGCACCAAAGGTTGATGAAGGTTTCATGCTTGGTTATGGTACTAACGAACATGGATATCGTGTTTTCAATAAAACCACCGGTTTGATTGAAATAGCGGTAGACGTGACTTTTGATGAAACCGACGGCTCTCAAAAAGAGCAAGTCAATGTTGAGAATGTAGGTAATAAGGAAGCCTCACATGAAGCAATCAAGAAGCTTGCTATTGGTGAAGTGAAGCCCGTTGAAGACGAAGATGAAGACCATGTTGTGCGTAATGATCTTGATCCAACCATTCATCATGTTTCATCAAATGAACATGGTGAAGCCTCCGCAACAAGAAATAATCAAGATGGGAGATCAAATGAAGCACAAGGTCAATCTCATGAAGATGGTGTCAACAATGAGCGAGCTCAACCACAACTCAACAATGAAGAAAGAAGTGAAGTCAACCCTCCGCAAGCTCATGATTGTGATCTTCCAATCAATCATGACTGTGATGATGATGATGATGGCCCTATCCAAAGATCAACTCAAGTGCCACATCCTAGAGTGCATCAATCCATTCAACGGGATCATCCCGTTGATAACATATTGGGGAGCATTCGACGAGGGGTAACTACACGTTCCCGTTTAGCAAGTTTTTGTGAATATTACTCGTTTGTTTCTCCTTTGGAACCTCGTAGGGTGGAAGAGGCACTTGATGATCTGGATTGGATGATAGCCATGCAAGAGGAGTTAAATAACTTCACTCGGAATGAAGTCTGGTCCTTGGTGGAAAGACCCAAGCAAAATGTGATTGGAACCAAGTGGGTTTTCCGCAACAAGCAAGATGAGCATGGCGTGGTAACAAGGAACAAGGCAAGGTTGGTGGCTCAAGGATTCACTCAAATTGAAGGCTTGGATTTTGGGGAGACCTATGCACCGGTGGCTAGGCTAGAATCAATTCGTATTCTACTTGCCTATGCCGCCCATCATGATTTCAAGTTATATCAAATGGACGTGAAGAGCGCATTCCTCAATGGCCCCCTATCCGAGTTGGTGTATGTGGAGCAACCACCGGGCTTTGAAGACCCCAAGTATCCAAACCACGTCTACAAGCTCGACAAGGCGCTCTATGGGCTCAAACAAGCCCCTAGAGCTTGGTATGATTGTTTAAAGGATTTCCTACTCAAACAAGGTTTTGAGATAGGAAAGGCCGATGCTACTTTGTTTACTCGCAAAGTCAATAATGATATCTTTGTTTGCCAAATAGATGTCGATGACATAATATTTGGTAGTACTAATGTGGCTTTTTGTGAGGAATTTAGTAGGATTATGACAAATAGGTTCGAGATGTCCATGATGGGAGAGTTGAAGTTCTTTCTTGGATTTCAAATCAAGCAACTCAAGGATGGTACGTTCATAAGTCAAACCAAGTACACCAATGACATGTTGAACAAGTTTAACTTGGACAAGGCCAAGCCCATCAAGACACCCATGCCAACCAATGGACATCTTGATCTTGATCAAGGAGGAAAGGACGTCGATCAAAAGGTATATCGCTCCATGATTGGATCACTCCTTTACCTTTGTGCATCTAGGCCCGATATTATGCTTAGCGTGTGCATGTGTGCAAGATTTCAAGCTAATCCGAAAGAATGTCATTTGATGGCCGTTAAGAGAATTTTTCGGTATTTAGTGCACACTCCTAATCTTGGCTTGTGGTATCCTAAGGGCTCCACTTTTGAGTTACTTGGCTATTCCGATTCGGATTATGCCGGTTGCAAAGTAACCCGAAAGAGTACTACCGGAACTTGCCAATTTATTGGTCGTTCCTTGGTGTCTTGGAGCTCTAAGAAGCAAAATTCCGTTGCTTTGTCCACCGCCGAAGCCGAGTATGTGGCGGCCGGCGCTTGCTGTGCCCAACTACTTTGGATGAAGCAAACTCTAAAGGACTTTGGATGTGAGTTAACCAAGATTCCACTTTTGTGTGACAACGAGAGTGCCATTAAGTTGGCAAACAACCCCGTAAACCACTCTCGAACAAAGCACATAGACATCCGGCATCATTTTTTGAGAGACCACGAAGCCAAAGGAGATATCGCCATTCATCATGTGAGCACCGAAAAACAATTAGCCGATATCTTCACAAAACCCCTAGATGAGTCAAGATTTTGTGCTTTGAGGAGTGAACTAAATATCATTGATTCTCGTAACGTGGCTTGATCCCTTGCACACAAATTTTGATTGATCTAGTTAGGAGAAAAGGATTGTGAAAACATTGTGTGCCACTTTCAAAAACTACTTTGTAATTTTCATGAGTGACTATTGTTTTGTATTGGATGAATGAAATCTAGTCACCCGTGAAAATATTAGTGTCCATCATATTTTTGCCCCACATAGCAGAGCGCGTGCAGGTTAAGGTGTTTTTCTGTTTCCCTGCGTCGGAAGTCCCGACATTCGTCGGAAGTTTCGACGGCCGGGAGTCCCGGCTCGCGCCGGAAGTCCCGACTGCCGGAAGTCCCGGCGTACGCCGGGAGTTCCGACGCAGATCTGACTGTGCCGATTTGTTACCCACCTCTTTTATAACCGGCCCCGTTTTGTTTTACTGCGGTTTCTTTTCCTCTACCGACGCCGACGCCGCCTTGGCTCCTCCTCGCGCCGCCCCATCGCGCCCTCCCCTCCCACCGCCGCCCCACCTCGTCCTCCGGCCTCCTTCTTTCTTCCACCGCCACCGGAGGTCTTGCCGGTAGTGCCGACCGCGCTCCCTCCCTTCCTCCCTCCTTCCACCGCCCGTGCCCTCGTTTTCTTCGGATTGGGGTGTTCTTGTCGTTGGTGTGGAGGAGATTCTATTGGTGGAGGAGTTTGTGCCCGTGGATTTGTTCGTCGACAACTGCGATTTGGTTCTCTTCATCTCTTCCGTTCTCGTTTCAAGGTACTACCATGGTGTTCTAACCCTAAATCCAATGTACCTTTTGTTTTGCCTCTTTTCTTTCTTCCTCTCTACTCCTCTATCTCCCTTGTTTGGATGTGTGTCGTGATTTGAAGCCCCATGAATGGGATGGTCACCGTGTGCGCCGGAAGTCCCGGTGACCGTCGGGAGTTCCGACCGTCGGAAGTCCCGACGTATGCCGGAACTCCCGGCTGTCGGAAGTCCCGACTTTGGCCAGGACTACCGACCCTATGGTGACCACTCCATTCCTGTTTCTTCACTTCTCGATGCTCGTTCATCTCTCCTTGTATTGTTTCTTAGTTCCATTTTGTGTTCTACGCAGTCATGGAAGGTGGTAGTAGTCCCTCGCGCCATCGGGAAAAGCGTTCCAAGAAGACTCAAGATCGTGCCGCTGTTCCCAAGCCGCCTGGCCGCACCAAGGCGTCTTACTCGTGTGGTGGTGCTGGTGGTTCCCGTGGCCGTGGCCGTGGCGACCAGGGGTCTTCTGCTGCTGCCCCTCCTCCTGCTCCTGCTCCTGTTGGGGCTGAGCCGATGGTTGATGAAGAAGAAGAAGCGTTGGACCGTGCCGGACGCACCCTTGCTGTTCCACCGCCTCGCACCCCGTCTCGTGGTCCGTCGGGGACTTGTCAGCTCGTTCCATTCACCGAGGTGTCGCCGATCATGAGGGAGCCCTCCATGGCTCCGAATCCGGCTGGTGGATGGACGCCTCCCCTTCCCGTGGATTATCGTCACCGAGTTAAGGACATCCGGTACAACAGGGCAAGGAACCTATATGCAGAGGATGAGAAAGATCTCCGCCTTGAGTATCGTTTCTGGCACCCCTTCCATTATGATTTCTATGATTCCATTCTTTATCGGAAGTTTTTGAAGAAGAAGGAGCCACCGGTCCTTCAGATGAAGTGCATTGATGCATATTCTCTTGGCAAGTACAAGGAACCCGAGCTGGAGCAGATGGTTCGGGATATAAAATCAATGGGGTTGTACTACCTGCTACAGTTTAGGAAGAATTAGAACAACGAGCTGATTTGTCAGTTTTATGCTTCTTATCATCATGAGAGAGACCAGACCGGTGCCGTGGACATTATTCACTGGACCACTGAAGGCAAGCACTATAAGGTGGACTTCGTCAATTTCTCTCGCCTTCTAGGTTTGGGTCACAGCGACCGGAGTGCCAATGAGTTGACTGAGTATGAGGATCTTGCTTTGGAGGAATAT
The DNA here is from genome assembly GCF_019320115.1 of Miscanthus floridulus. Lineage (NCBI taxonomy): Eukaryota > Viridiplantae > Streptophyta > Magnoliopsida > Poales > Poaceae > Miscanthus > Miscanthus floridulus. Next base: position 102,763,887 of record NC_089598.1, read on the forward strand.
CAACACATGTATCTTGAGGGCCACAGAGCTGATGGACAGACCACATTTCTGAAGCCATATTATTATGTTCTGAACAACATCCTGAGACAGATATTGTATCCGAAGGTAGGTGACTCCACCTTTCTTCGTGATGATTCACAGAAGGTGCTTCAGAGATTTGGAGATGAGTTTGAGAAGTTCTCCATCAGTCGATACATTTGGAACAAGATCCATGATGCTACTGAGGATCCGGTAAAGCATCTTCCCTATGCTCCGTACATCATGCATATCATAGAGCAAGTATCCGGCATCCGTTTTCCCTATGACTCTCAGCATAAGCTCCTCAAGATATCCAACAAGACCTCTATCGTTGCCGCTAGAGAACTCAAAGAACAAGCTGGGGCAGCCCAAGCTAAAGGGAAAGGTCCATCGGCTTCTCGCTCTCGCCGTGGTGCTGCCACCACTACTGCTGCTGCTGCTGCTCGCTCATCCAGCGATGAGCCCCTGTCTTCGTCCTCCTCCGGCAAGAAGCCCAACAAGTTCAAGTTTCTCATGACCTACATGTTTGGACAGTGTTGTGCTAGTGCTCAGCGTGAGAACGACATGCAAGAGAGGCTATATCGGTTGGAACAGCAAGCAGGCATTGTGTCTTCCCCTCCGCCGCCATTTGTGCCTCCTCGTGATCCGTTGGCTTTATATGATGAGGCTTGTGCGGCATACGAAGATGATGCTTCTTCTCGCCCGCATGGCAAGGGGAAAGCAACTGAAGAGGATGAGGAATATCAAGAGGAAGAAGATGATGAAGACGACGACGATGGTGAGGAAGGTGACCAAGGAGAAGATGATGACTCCGACGATGAGTAGTTGGCTTCGCATGCGGCCTACCCCTTTTGGCACTTGTTGACAAAGGGGGAGTGTTAGGCTTTGATTTTTTTTGTAATAAGTTAGTTGGTCTTTATGTTTTGGAACTTTAAAACCTTTAGCGTGTATGAACTATGTCGTGTGGTGGCAACCGTGTGATGGACAACTATCTATTTATATGTGTGTGATGGATGATTGTAGGATAAGTTATGTTTTAATCTATCTTATTTGCTTGTGCTTATCTCTACTTGTCATGATGAATGTTTTTTTTTGTATGGCCATATGTTTCTTCAAGTTTCTACTTTGAAATCTTGGCCATCATACTTCTTTTTACTTGTTGTGCGAAATAACATGTCATATTGCATCTCCTTTCACCGATACTTATTTGTTCACACACACTTGTTGCACCCCACGGATTGCAAAATTTAGGGGGAGCTTTCGTCTCGGTGTATGCAAATCATGTATAGATGATTCTAATTGAATTTCAAATTCATGCATACATCAAGGGGGAGCCCTCCATAAATTTTGGGGTTCAAAAGTTTTAAAATCTCATTCTTATAAAAGCCTAAGTTGGTTGTCATCAATTACCAAAAAGGGGGAGATTGAAAGTGCATTTGCCCCCTATGTGGGTTTTGGTGTATTGATGACACCCAAATTAGGGACTAATGTGATCTTAATGAGATATGTTGCAGCTATTAGTCCCGTGAAAGAATTAAAGAGTTGATAAAGATGAAATGGTATCCCTCATTTTTTGAAGTTGTAAAGACGGACGAACTCAAAGCGATCTCCAAAGGTTCTAATTTTGTTTTTGAGTTTAGGATCCGCCGCACTATAAAGAGGGATGCAAGTTTAGTTGGTCTGAGGAAGATAGAGTGCTCAAGCATTTAATTAAAATCAAAAGAGAGCCACTCTAGCACTTCACGCGCACTTAGAATAATTTTCTGTGACTTTCGATGTCGGAAGTCCCGACGTAAGTCGGAACTCCCGACAGTCGGAAGTCCCGACCCAAGCCGAGAGTCCCGGCCTCAGCAGTGCTGGCTGTTTGATTAACTGTGCACGTCGGAAGTCCCGACGTTTGCCGGGAGTTCCGACCGTCGGAAGTCCCGACGTTTGCCGGGAGTTCCGACACTGACTTTCACCCGTGGACTTCTGACTCGATGTGAACAGTGTTTTCTGTTGTAGTCGGAACTCCCGGGATCTGCGTCGGGACTTCCGACGTAGATCTGAACGGTTGGATTTTCACTTGGAGTATAAATACTCCTCTCTTCACTTCTAACCGTTACGGACTCATTTCACAGTTGACTCACTTCGTGTTGAACAGCTCCCGAGCAACTAAAGCACCCCTCTCCTTCCCTTTGCTCCAATCTTCGATTCCCTTAGCTTTTGAGTAAAAGGAGAGTGGATTAAGTGAGGGCATCACTTTGGAAAGCTTGAGCACTTGATTTCTTCGTCAAGCCGGTTGTTTTTGCGTCTATTACTCTTGGGGCTTTGCCCCTAGCCGGCTAGGCGTTGCCCTAGAGCTTTCATCTTGTGGAAGAGCCTTGGGAAGTTTGTATCACCCTTCGATTTCTTAGTGGAAAGCTCAAGTGACCTTTGTGGTCGCTTTGAGAGAGGCAAGGAGGTGGAAAAGACTCCGACCTTAGTGGTCACCTCAACAACGAGGACGTAGGAGCTCCTTTGTGGGGTTGCCGAACCTCGGGATAAATCCTTGTGTCCCGCGTGCTTGTTGTTGTTGTGATTGCTTGAGATTACTTGTTTGTGTTTGTCTCCTTGTCTCCAAAATCTCCATTTTAGGGTTTGGACTCGATCTACGGTTTGGAGGCTTTACGGCGTCAAGGGAGTGACCCAACATCTTCACCAAACCACTAGGAAGTGAGGTTGTAAGTTTATTTATCCGCAAAGTTAAATTTGGCACTGCTTTTGTAGTTCACGTAGGCGTCGGAACTGCTGACGTTTGCGCCGGAACTTCTGACAACGTCGGGAGTTCCGACCCAAACGTCGGGACTTCCGACAGTGGCTGACAGATTTGAACTTAGCATTTACAGTAAATTTTTAGATACGCCTATTCACCCCCCCTCTAGGCATTGTTAGATCCTTTCAGTTTCAAACAGTTGAAACATTTTAAACATACACTTGCAACATACATGTATAGCCGTCGCAACATATGCAACACTAGATCTACTTTTGCAACATCCGGATGAAACATATGCAATGTATATCTGAAACGTGTGAAGCATATGGTTGCAACATGTGCTCATCTACTTGCTGCCCTTCGATGGAGGCTCGTTGATGCAGAACTCGATGGCGGCACGGAGCTCGAGGTCGCCCACGGTCGACAGGCAGATGGATCACGGCCATGGCAGGAGAACGGGAGGCGCGAGGAGCGGGTGTGGACGCACGGCGTGAGGCACGGGCGCCTGGCGCGGACGCCCTGAGGATATCATTATTGATAAGAAAAGCTACGACAACCATTTGGATGTTGCCTTGCCTGAACTACAGATCCAGCAGGCGAAGGCCTAATTAAAATAAAGAGATTAGAGCAACTCCGATCATGACCTTACTAGAGCCCTGATCCCATTTTAAGAGTTGAAACACATGAAAAACTCTCCAACCGAGCTCCTATTTAGTCCCTAATAGATGAGAGGCTCTCGTTCTTCTCTCCTAAACCTCCAGATATAGGACCCGCTGACAAGTGGGGCTGATGAGCAGGGCCTATAATAATATATTGTAAGAAGTGTCTAGTTATATGTCGATAATGGCCCCGTTCGCTTGTCTTAAATTTGGCTTGTTCGGCTTGTTTTTTCAGCCGGAACAGTGTTTTTCTCTCACAACAATCCAGCCAGAACAGTGTTTTTCAGCCAGTTTCAGCCAAAGTTCAGACCAGCGAACGGGGCCAATGTGGTCAAATTGTCATATTTTTTTTATAAATGCGACCCAATAGATAGTTGTAGCACAAATCCTAAAGTGAAATCAAACGTATAGAAATCTGAGAGATTTAAGTACCAAAAATTTGTTAACAGATAAATAGCAAAAGTCAATATTGTAAAGGTCGAAGTATTGGTATCGCACGAGTTGAAGATACAGAAAGGTACTATGTACGAAGGAAAAACTATGGATACAAATGATAAACATAGGGATCCATAATTGATAACATAATGATAAATGGGTAGAGATTACAGAGATGTGGTTAAGACAAAACATGCAAAATTAGTTCTAGGCCGTGGGTTGTAGATATTTTATTATTATTATTAGTTGTAGGTATTAAACGCTAACACCTACTCCCTCTGTCACTTTTTAAGTGTCATTCTCACATATTGAGGAGTCAAACATATTCAACTTGACCAAATCTATACAAAAGCTACTAATATTTATGGTGCGTAATAAATATTATTATATTTATTGAATATATTTTTTATAGTATACTACTTTGGAGATACAAATATTACTATTATCTTCTGTGTAAATCTAGTTAGCACAAAAATTTAGGTGATACTTAAAAAGAATGGATGGCTGCATATATTTTTTAAGATTCTTGGCCGTGGGTTGATAGACTAGTAAACTATAATTCGAAATAGAGTGAGGTTTAATCTTACATGTCACACCAATAATTTGTACTGTATTATTTTGTTTGAAATGATTACACATATTTCTCACACAACAATAAGATATTATATATTTCCTTCGTTCTAAATTATAAAACGTTTTTAGCTTTTGTAGATACATATTTTTTTCTTATGTATATCTAGAAAAGCTAAAACATCCTATAATCTGGAATGATAAGAGTACATCTTCGCTTGCTAAAATCAATATTCAGCTTAGCTCCAAGAAGCGCCGGGCCATGGGATGCTTGGCCCTGGACAGCTCTGACGGTGCGAGAACCTCCACGACTTCGCCGGCGACGAGGAGGCACACCAGGTCCGCGATGCGCTGGATCTGCTTCACGCTGTGGGAGACGATCACCGTGGTGATCCCCCTCGCCTTCTTCAGCCGCACGATGGTGTCCTCGATGTTCTGCGTTGATATAGGGTCCAGTGCGCTCGTCGGCTCGTCCAACAGGAGCACCTGCATGAGGTGATCGTAGGGTGTGGTGATTGGTGAGGCGGCGTCATGGAAGACGACGACGAAATGGAGATGTGTGAGTGCGTGCGTGCGCACCTCAGGGTCGTTGGCGAGGGTGCGTGCCAAGGCGACGCGCTGCGCCTGGCCGACGGACAGCTCGTTGGCAGGCTTGGAGGACAGGGCAGGGTCCAGGTCGGCAAGCCTCAGCAGGCTTTGCACCTCGGCTTCAGTGAGCTTCTTGCCACGCAGCTGTGGCCCGTAGCGCACGTTGTATGCCACAGTTCCTGGCATAGCACACGCAGAAACATAGCAAAAATCAGAGATCGTGGAATACACACTTTTTTTTTGTTATTATTATAAGAAGGTGAATAGACAAAAATGAAGAGAATTCTCCTTTCTATTGTTGGTCCGAACAAGTTAATTTATGGCACTCGTTACCATCACATAGCTGTTGGAAGCATGTCGTCGTTTGAGTTGTGCAAAGTAACAGTTCAAATGACATTAGCAGATGGTGTCATTGCGCAAGAGTATGTTTTCTTTGTGAAGTCTTTATCAAATTGCTCCGGAAATTGGAATCTCGAGTTGACAAAGTGCTTAATATACTAGTCATTATGACAAATGGCGGTAAAACCCAAATAAAGTCCAAAATGGGCATCAAGTCTTGCTTGTCACACAGTTTGCAACGATTTTAGTATTTACTCCTCCATTTTAAATTGTAAGTCATTTTATCTCTTTTAAATACATAGCGATTATAGTTGTATATTTATAAAGAAAAAACAAAATGACTTATAATTTAATTAGAACCGAGGGAGTAGTTGTTTGCTCCTCTCTACGCCGCTCTGCTCTTTAGAGAAATCCATTATGGGAGTTATCGAGAGGCTTAAATAATAACCATACAAGCTTACCATCAAAGCTACGTAACATAGTACGTCAAAGCCACATCACTCCTGAATTATGTAAGCATGCTTTGCCCTGTCAAAACCGTCCTTTAGCTAATGATCCTAGTATCAAACCTAGAAATCCGAGTCCGCCATTGCCATCTTCGAAGCAAGAAATTTTATTTGTACCGCTTAAATTTGTCTTTCATCATGTGTATCGAAAGCCCATATGACATGACAAGCAAGTAAGTTGTGTACTTGTAAAATTGGACTGGTAGCCTGATTTTATCATCCTCAGAGTGGTACAAACCATAAAGCCGGACGCACAACAGACTTTCATTTTGCTAACTTTTAATTTGGTGATGTTACTTTCTTCGATCAGAATCAAGTCAATTTAGTTTTTCATCTTTGACTATTTATACCTGAAAACTTACGTGGATTTACAACACAAGATCCACATTATTAAGTTTATTAAAAATGTTTTCATAATATGTAACTCTTTTTTAAAATAATATAACTTGACAAGGTTTAAATTTTTTGATTTAGAACAAACTTTATAACAGACATAAATTTTAGTCTTAGAGCGAGGAAGCATGAATGAAGGCATGAATGAAGGCATCATGCTTCAAACGGCATGGGTATCGAGTGTGCTGAACATTTTCCTTTAAAAAAAATCATACAAGAGGCTCCTAAAAGTCATCGGTTGGGCTCTTGAACAATTAATCATAAGCGTGGGTCCCCGATCGTACGGTCCACGTGTTCGTGCACTTCGTCCTGGTTGCAGAAAAGGCCGCAGTTTGGCAGAGAAAAAAGAATGAAGTCACGTACGTACCGTCGAACATGGCGGGTTGCTGGAAAAGCATGCCGACCCTGCGCCGGAGCTCGCGGACGTCGAGGCCGCACACGTCGGCGCCGTCGAGGAACACGGCGCCGGGGGCGGGCTCCCAGAGGTGGTTGAGCGCGCGGAGCAGCGTGGACTTGCCGCTGCCGCTGGGCCCGATGACGCCCATGACGACCCCGTGCGGCACGTCTAGGTGGACGCCGCGCAGGATCTCCTCACCGGTCGACGCCGCCCGCTTCCTCAGCCCCCACACCCGTATCTTGGGCGGCGGCCTACCGCCGGTACCGGGCAGCGCTGCCGCTGGCCCATCATCTACGCCGTCGTCGTCGGCGAGGCAGTCCACCACGTCCAGCAGGAGCTCCTTAGCTTCGTCTTCTTCATCGAACAAGCGACCCGCCGCCGTCCCTGCGTCGTGGTCGTCGCTGGAGATGATAAGCTCGACATGCTGGTTTGTTTTGGGTGGTTGCTGACCTGAAGCTGAAGAGGCCATTGGAGTGGAGAGATTTCAGAGGAGAAAGACTGAGAGAGCGAGAAGAAGATAAAATGAGCAGACGTGCAGTTGCTTTGTAGCGCCCTGCGCCCGATGGGTGCGCGGCCCTAGTAGTTCTCGTGCTCTTTATCCGGATTCTATTCTATGTGTGCTCGATTAGATTACTGAAAGACAAGGATATTTTGCCCAGCTCTGCTGGTGCGTGATACGTAACTTAGCACCAGAGAGAGTCTTCTGTTATCTACCGCCTCTGTCCTAAAATAAATTAACTTCTAAATAGCTAAAAATTAAATTATTTATAACATCACATTATATATTATAAAAATATATTTACATGTATCATGTATGTATTCATATTAATTTCGTAAAGATTATTTTATACTTATTATTGATATTGGTTTAGTGTCATAAATAGTAGAGTTTTTTAATAGATTTGATCAAATTTAAAATAGTTTGACTTAGAAAAGGCTGTTTTATCAAACATTTTACCAACAAGAGAAACTGGAGCAAGCTACTCCACCATAGAAGTGACAGCTAAAACTAATTTGGCTGAAGTTGAAACTGGACCCTTAGAGCTTGGTATGCAAACGTGTAAAGCTATCCCTTCGAATCAAAACACTAAAAACTAAATTAAAAGAAAAGAATTAGGAAGCGTGGCAGCATAGGAACCACATATATAATGCAGGAAGATAATGTATGGGATACGAGGCCCTCGTAGGCCTTCCCCAACGCACTAGTGTGGCTGGGAGTCTCATGTTCCACTTCCTTGTGTAGCATCCAAATCAGCAAGAGCAATGACTTCGCAGGGTGGCAGGGTGCCTTGAGAGCAACACCAACGCAGACCAATACCAGCTACTGCTACGTAGGCTTTGCATGACTGGAACAGCTAGTATTCCAACACATGCAGACACGGGGTGCTGCTTCATCTGGAAAGCGTAGCATGACAGCAGGGCTAGCGTGTTCGGTTGGGCTGGTTCATATCGTTGCTGATTCGTGAAGAAATATTGCTGGCTGATTTGTGTGAAAGAAAAATACTGTTCCAGCTGAAAATTTACGATCGTTTACGATAAGCCACAGCCAAACGAACAGGCTGATTAGTCATCTTTTTCTCTCACGCGCTGTCTTCTCTTTTCTCATGTCGTTACTTTTTCTGATGAAGCCATAGTTGCTTCTGCAGGCTACACCGACACTCTGCTAAACCACCATCCCACAACTTCTCTCCTCCACTTGGCGTCCGAGCCTAGCTGGCTCTGTGAAGCCAACAGCCACGTGGTGCGTTGGGGATGGCCTGAAGAGGAACCAGGCGCCTTGTCTGACAAAGAGCAGAAGTTCTCATCAGATTGCACATTGTGGCCTCAAGAACTACTGAATGAATGCCTAAAGCCTTCTGCGTACCTGTTGTTGGGGTGAGGAAAACAGTTGAAGCTAATGCATTGGGCGGGGACTTTACTGACTCAGCCCATTATTATGGCACTGTTCGCTGGGAGGAATTTGGAGGAATCTGAAAAAATTTGTGAGGGCGTAAACAGTGATTTTCAACCGTAAACAGTGAATTCCGGCTGTTTTTGCACCAGCCGAAATATGGAGAGACTAGCACGTCCGTTTTCAATAATGATACCCTTAGGGCGTCTGTGGATGCAGCTTCGTGCTCTGCTTCGCCTCGTGCTCCACGCTTGCTGCCTGCCCATAGATGTAGCTTTGTGCTCTGCTTCGCCTGGTGCTCCGCGACTGCTGTCCACCCATGGATGCAGCTTCGTCCTCTGCGCCTACTGCCACGCCCATGGATACAACTTTTTGCTCCGCGCCTGCTACCGCGCCCGCTTTACTTCCCCGTGCACGTCGGGACCACTGCGCCCAAGGGGACCACCTTCGCCTGCGCCTCCTTGCCGCACCTGCTCATAAAACACTTGCAACATAAAACATTTGTTGCACCATACGTCCGAAACAGATGAAACGTTTACAACATACACTTGCAACATATGCAACATCAAGATAAACCACTTGCAACATACACTTGAAACAGCTGAAACATACACTTGCAACATACGTGTATAGCCTATGCAACGTATGCAACATCTAGATAAAACACTTGCAACATACGTTTGAAATAGCTGAAACATTTGACACATATACTTGCAACATATGTGTATAGTCATTGCAACATATGCTACACCAGATCTACTTTTGCAACATCTAGATGAAACATGTGTAACATACATGTAAAACATATAAAACATACGGTTGCAACATATGCTCATCTACTTGCTTCCCCCCAATGGACGCTCGTTGACACAGAGCTTGATGCCGGCACGGAGCTCGATGCCACTGCGCGGAGGTCGGACCTGGGCTGTGCGCAGCGCGAGTCTGGCCCGAAGGCGTGGGTGTGGTGGAGCGCAGCGCGAGATGAGAGCAGCACGACACGAGTAGGGGCACAAGGCACGAGGTGTGGGTGGGGCGCGCGAGGCACGAGGTGTAGGGTGCGCGAGGCACGGGGGCAGGTGGGTCTGTCCCGTCCGGTCGGACCAACGCTCGGTATAGAGCATTACCGATTATTGTATACGTGGATGTTGAGACCATTGATCTTATGTGCCCACGTTGGGCATGGCCTTAGTAGGCTAGACCAAAATCCATCCGAAGGCTTTGCCTTTCATTTCCTTTCCTAATCTTCTTTCGAGCACAAAATGAGAGATTAACATTATTGACCCATGAGAAAGCATTAACACCTTTAGCTCCGTGCACTAGGAAAAGGCTTTGTGATCATAAACCGGCTGCTGGTTAGGAAGTCTAAGAGGCCCCCAAGAGAGTAATTTCTAAGTTAGAAAGCCGTAGCCATGCTTTTGGGCTTGCACCCACCATGACTAGGCACCTAGTGCAAGTCACCTAAGGCATCTCCTTCTTCTTCTCCAGCGAGGCAGCCAGTGGCAAGGAGAAGAGGACCACATCCCTTGTTTATAGTTAAGAAGTCCTTTAGATTTGATTTGCTTAGGTTCAATCCAAATAAATATATCATCAATGATGATTGGCTAGGAGTTTATTGTTAATTAGCTACGATGACTTGGACAATGGCCATGATGAGGTCGTTGTTGTGGGAGTTGATTTCATCGTACGAGATTAGTTCATGGTTACTATCTGCAATGGTAAGGATGCTCATGGGCACTCCTAGTGGGGATATTAACTCCAGGTCGACTTCATTGTCGATGGCCACAAAGAAGAAATCATATGTTTAACTTGACGCGTCAAGGTTACGAGTGTTCAATCTATCGCATGTGCTATACATGACGATTCAATTGCCAATATTCTTTCATAGATTCAGATACATTTTGGTCTAGTTCCAGAATGTTGGATCTTGCAGCGTGTCTAAGATTTTAGGGCTGATCGGCGGATTTTACATGAGGACTGTAACTTTGGTGTTGAACAGGATTTTGTTCGTCTAGAGTGTCGTCTCCATCGATGGAAACCTTTATGAAGAAGATGGTGAATGGACATGAATAGAATATTGTTTCTTTTTTATTTTTAGATTCTTTCATATGCAACTTTGAGATATATTGTGCCGAGTTTTAATATAATTACCTCTTCCTTTGAAAAAAAGAAAAATCAAGAGGTCTCTCACACTCAGCTGCAATGCAATTGCTCCATATTATTAGTCAAGTACACCTCCCATATTATTTTGAATTTTTGTCTATATAGTAGGATGCAGTACGTACCGGCCCCATTCACTTGCATGTCGTAACGTATGTGCCTTACTAGCTACCTAGTAAACTGGCGGCATATTCGCTAGGCCCACACAAACCCCAGCAATGGCCACTAGCTGACACGGTTAGTTGGGCCTGTTAGTTTGATCTCCACCAATTGACTGGGCCCTTGGATCAACGCCCTGATCGGGGGCGTCCAACCACACTATGGTTGGTGGGCCCCCATCGCACAGCACCATAAAAGGAAAGTTGGGGCCGGGGCACGAGGTACAAGGTTGACCTGAGCCGCCGCAACCCTCCTACAGAGAAACCCTAACCCAATCTAAAGAGAGTGTGCTGCCAGCGACGGGAAGCCACCACCGACTTCACCATCGCCTCTGCATCGCCACCACCGCGCCGGACTTCACCGCCCGCACTGCGTACCCGCTGCCATGGCATCTACTCTGCCAAGCCCGAAGGTATGGCCCTCTACTCCTTTTCTCCCTCTCTCCAAGTCTTCTTGGTTTTCCCATGGCTTATACACTCGCAATAGTAAAGTAAACCTACTAGATCTACTCCTAGTTGACCTCACAGGCCATCAATGGTATCAAAAGCCACGCTAGGGTGTAGATCTAGGTCTTAGGGTAGAAAAGAAGAATGAATTTAGAAGGAGATGAATAGGTTTTCAAATTGAGAGAATTCCTTATTTGACACTGGGAAAATGAGTCGTTCCTTTCTTGGCCCTGAAATTTTCTCCGTTCCTTATTTGACACTCACTTCAACTTTCATCCCTAATTTGACACTACCGTCAAATCTGTTAGCTAACGGTGTTAACTGGCTGTTAAAAAGACGTTTTTGCCCCTAGAAAAAAAAGCGGCGAAGCAAATTTGAAAGGAAAAAAAACCTACGCCCGCCTCTGATGCATGCGCCCAGCTGCAAAAAAAAGGCGCATGTTTTTTTTCCTCTCAAATTTGCTTCGCCGCTTTTTTTTCTAGGGGCAAAACCGTCTTTTTAACAGGCAGTTAACACTGTTAGCTAACGGATTTGACGGTAGTGTCAAATTAGGAATGAAAGTTGAAGTGAGTGTCAAATAGGGAACGAAGAAAATTTCAGGACCAAGAAAGAAATGACTCATTTTCCCAGTGTCAAATAAGGAATTCTCTCTTTCAAATTCCCCAAATCCTAACCCTAACCCTAGATCAGAGACGGTGGGATTTTACCTTGCCATTACCGTCGGTCGTCGTCTCAACGCCGCACGGGAAGCCACCCGAGCAGCCGGGGGCGCGAGCAGAAACGGGAGTAACCTTAACCCTAATCCGATGAATGATGGATGGATGGGACAGGGGCCTACCTAGGGCTCACCTGCCGTTGTCACCACGGCCGGCGTTGCTCCGATGTCGCGTGGGAAGAACCACCCAAGCCGTCGGCCGAGAGGTCACACCACCACGCGGCCTACGCCTCGGGCTTCAGGGTCAAGGGCGCAGCCATAAGGCCGCTCGACGGCGACGCGCTCAGCCTTGGGCGAGCGCACGCGCTGGTGAGGGGCCCGGCAGCGACGCCGCCACCTTCCTTCTCTCCGGTCGGCACGGGCTGCCGTCGCATTGTGGTCGTCTCTAACTGCGGCGCTGAGGAAGAGAAGGGGAAAGGGAAGAGAAAGGAAGAGGAGGAAGGGGAGCCAGACTTGGTCCGGTGGCAGTCTTCCTCATCGGCGCCGATGGCCACCGTGGCTGACGTCGCTGACGCCTGCGCGGCGCGAGAGAGAGAGAGGGCGAGAGAAGAAATGGCTAGGGTTTTCCGGGGACGGCGCCGTCGCGGTTTTGATCCTCCGAAGCACGCGCTCAACCGTCCGATCTGCATCGACGTGCAGAAGCCATGGGCCGGAGGCCGGCCCAGGAGGGCGCGAGCGGGCGAGCCGCTTTCCCGGCCCAGGCCCAGGTTGCAGCCTGGGAGGTAGCCACGCGCGAGCGCATGGCAGGCCGGGCCGCTTTCTTGGTCGGGCCGTAGAAACAGTATTGATTTGAGTCCATTTTCCTTTTCTTTTTCAAGTAAATCGTTATTTCCTGGAAAATGATTAATGACTCAAAGAAAATTAGTAAAGAGAATTTCTCTGTGGATAAAATTAACAAATTAAGTTTAAGTTTCCGCTGCAAAGTTTAATGTTTATTATTTTCTAATTAAATTCAAACCCACGGAAGAATTTAATTTGAAGAGCAGTTGTATTTAGTAAACTATGATTATATTGATCCTCTAATTAAATTGGAACAAACAGAAAAATTTAATTAGAGGAGTAGTCCGTTTTTTATTTATGTTAAATTATGGTATTGTTATTTTCTGACCAACGTTGATGATAACAATATTATAATGAGTTTAAGTTTGAGGTTTAAATCTCTGATAAATTTCACACCAACATGGTCAATTTTTCAGAGAGTAGATAAGGACCAAGAAATACTCCTGAACTAATAGAATGTATTTTATTATCAAGTTTTCGCTACAATGATGTAGATTATCTTCCAATTAAATTCAAACCAACGGAAGAATTTAATTTTGAAGAGTAGTTATATGGATTTCAAATTAATTTTTGAGTTTCATGCATTAATTCTATTTTCTGCCCAATGGTGATGTAGAATTGATGCAGAAGCATATTGTATGTTTTATATTAACCGACGAGATCACTCGGCTGCATGCCAACGGGCTGCAATACTAGGGTATGTGAAAGGAAAGGCTTGAGTCAAGCCAGTTCAGGACGGTTTTTTTGTTAGTTTACTAATTTTCTGATTAAATTGGAACCAACGGAAAGATTTAATTGGAAAATGAAATATAAGTGAAGTTTTAGTCGTCATGACTAAGTTTTCGTATAGATGTATTCCGTATGGGGAGAAGTTTTGGCATAGTACTTATACTAGTCAATCATGCATGGCAGGAAAAGTTTTCTGATGAATCACATGTTTTTGTATCCCGCATAGCGAGAGAAGTTTGGGTAGCTCTTATGCTGTCCTAGTATTGACCTTGGCACAATAGAAATGCATCGTCATGGTCAATACTAACCAAAAGATAAGAAAAGATAAAAGTGTGACTTGCAAAAGCACTGCTAATGAAAGACATCGTTGAGTTCTTAAAGTGAATTAAGGAAAGTGTACTTCTAAACGGATCAAGAAATAACTTTGTTTATATAACACAATCATGTGAATGAAGTAAGTTAAAAGTGTCTCCTCGTTTACAGGCTTTGTGAATAGTTATTGAAATTGTGACAGTAAAGTTCATGTCATATTTTGAGGGGGAGAATATCAAGTTTAATTAAGAAAGATACTCTTCGTTAAGAGTGAGATAAACATTAATTAAGATGTATGCGACCGTCGGAGGAGTACAACGGTCATAATAATGATACCCTAAGCAGAGAAATAGCTAAATTCCTGGACCTTTTAAAGTTCCAACATGAAGACAGCGTAGTCAGCGTCAAAGGTGTTAAGATGGTGCTTAAAGCGCCATACGAGAGTTTAACAGATTAAACCCAAAATAAGATATTTGAAGATACACTATCTTTAGAAAAGATGGGAAGATCTGGGGGAGCATGGTATGTAGAGGTATGTAGAGACCTAAGACTTGAAGAAAAGATGGACTATGTGCCCACTCCAGTGACTTAGGAGCAACAAGTTTCTCCATATCTGTTGATGTTGTATGACCAATACAACATCTGTTGTTAGCTCTTCGAAGAAGATAAAAAATGAGGATCTTGTTATACAGGAGCCTGTAGAATCAATTGTATCTTGGCAATGAAGAGCAACAACAGCCCTATATAAAAGTATCAGTAGCTGAGGCCCTAGAAGGTCTCAAAGAATTAGTAAACTAGTTTTTTTATGACTATGAAGTCTATGTTAGTAAAGAAATTCAAATGAAGGGTGATCCCACCTCACTTGAAGAGACCATGTGAAGCGTTTACTCGTTTGAATGGCAAGAAGCTATAAAAGTTGAAATGAATTCGAAGAATACCAACGATATTTGGGACTTAGAAGTACTTCTGAATGAAGCCAAAATAGTAGACTATTAATGGGTCTACAAGACAAAATGTGACTTCAAAGGGAATGTAGAAAGATATAAAGCACGACTTGTGACAATATGCTTTAAGCAAAGAGAATGAATAGATTACAATGAGAGTTTTCTCTCTAGTCTTATGTAAGGATTTTTTAGAATCATAATGATGTTAATGGCACATTATGATTTAGAGTTACATCAGATGGATGTAAAGACGGTATTCCTCAACGGGGATTTATATGAAAACGTTTACATGGCACAACCCAAAAGATTTTGTCGTGGAAGAAAAGAACATATGGGATGCCGCCTGTAGAAATTCATTTATAGGTTAAAAGTAAGTCTCTAGACAGTAGCATTTGAAGTTGATGAAACAATGAGAAAGTTTGGGTTTTAAGAAAAATGAGAAGGACGATAGCATTTATGCGAGGATCAAGAATGGAAAATTCATTTTCCATGTCCTGTGAATAGATGACATTCTACTCCTTAGTAGTGATGTTAATCTGTCATTGGAGAAGAAGTTTTGTCCTCAAGTTTCAATGTGAATGATCTTGGTGAAGTGTCATTGGTTATAGGAATCAATATTCACCAAGATAGAAGAAAATAGGGTATTAGGACTATCGCAAATGCATACTTAGAAAAGATTCTAAAGAAGTAAAGTATGCATGCGAGTAAACCTACGCCTGCTCCTATAGTCAAGAGTAATAGTTTTGTGAACTTTAAGTGTTCTAGGAACCGATATGAGATCGATCAAAAGAATATGGTTCCATATGCTTCAGCTGTTGGAAGCTATGTGTGTATAAGTACAAGTAAGAACTTACCCTGACGTATTTTATGTATCCGGGATATTTTGGCAGAAGTTCAGTTCAGATATAGATCACTGGAAGAGAGTTAAGAATGTCTTGCATTTATGCAAAGTATCATAGGCCTCATGCTGAGTAAGAAAGAATAAGTACTCTCAAATAGTTGAGGGTACAAAAGTTAAGTCTTGGCGAGATGTGTAGTGAAATCCACAGCAATTGCTAATACTCGCAGTTGGAGTATTATTGTGGAAAAGCTCCAAAGAAACAATTATGGTGTCATCAGTGATGCATACCATAGTATAGCTTATTATGAGGCTTAAGAAACAGGCAAAAGGAGGTTAAGAAAATTTATACCCGGATTTAACAATGGTAGGCAACAACAATAACCATTTAAAGTAAGTTAACTCCTAAGACAACAAGTCAAGTGTGCTGCTAAACACATTGACACTAAGGTATATGTTGTAAAGGAGAAAATCCATAATCATTTTAAAAAAATTGAGCACACAAGTTCCGAGTAAGTACTTGCAGATCCGCTTACCAAAGGCTAACCACCCAGTGCGTTCAGAGAACACACAGTCGACAAGGGTTTGTGGGAAAGCCTATGATTTCTGGATACTAAGGGCATAATTGAGTATCTGTTTCAAAACAGAGAGGTGCGTTGTAGCTGTTTAATCTAATGGCAACAGACCGTGACGATGAGGCACGCTCTTTGCACTGATCAAGATAAAATAAGTAAGTTAAGTTTAAGGAATAATGTGAGATCAAGGGGAAGAATGTTAGTTTGATCTCCACCAGCCCAATCGGGCCCTTGGATCAATGCTCTGATCGGGGGCGTCCAACCACTCCATGGTTGGTGGGCCCCCGTCGCACAGCACCATAAAAGAAAAGTTAGGGCCGGGGCACAAGGTACGAGGTTGACTTGAGCCGCTGCAACCCTCCTACAGAGAAACCCTAACCCGATCTAAAGAGAGCGTGTTGCCAGCGACGGGAAGACGCCACCGACTTCACCATCGCCTCCAACATCGTCGCCGGTGTCATTGCAACTCCTACACCGACGTGAGGGGACTCGGACAGAATTCTCTCTAGGTAACGACGAGCAAATAATTTCAGTTAAGTTAAACCCCCACTGAATTTACACCTAGAGATCCTTAAAATAGTCTATCAGGGCCATCTGCACTAGTGTCATCTATGCCGCCGCGGTAGATATATGGGTGCGTGGTGATTGATTTAAGTGGCGACCTAATTTTGGATCGCAGAGTGCGGAGCATACGTTCATCACCCAATATTTTCTTTGTTGTATGCATCGGTGGTGAAAATATGAAGTAGCTAGTGCTGGCTGACAACCCCCGCACAATATTGCCGCGAAAACGATAGAAACGTAGGTTTTCGAAAAAGTTAAAAAACGATAGGAACGAAGATACCCATGAACAGTCACATTCATGAAACCATACTTGTATAAAACATTTCATGCATGTCTAATAACACGCAGCAGATAGCTATCTTCACTTTCTATAAAGCATTGCTGATTTGTTGTGGAGGAGGTCCTTGGCTGTGGTAGCTGAAGCCTGAAGATATGATGGAGCACGCGACGGCGTTGCTGGAGCAGACGCTGGCGCCGCCGCCGCGGCAGCCGGACCTGGGGGAGCCAGGCTTCTTGCGAGACTTCCTGGTGGGCATGCTCAAGCCGGCCGCTTCCATAGCTAACTATTAAGAGGAGAATTCTAAAGCATTGTCTAGTGCCACACTAGGTGATGACTTACTTTACATTTGTATTAGGCCTCTTAGTGATGTGGTGAGGAAGCAAGTGAAAATATTTTAAAAATGTCAACTTAGTTCTTAATGGTGTTGGTATTCAATGGAATACAATTGGAGTTAGCACACTTGTAAAAAGATTTGAGAGAAGTTGTTGGTGGAGTGTTTTTACTCTATAGCTGCAGCTTGTTCGTTTGGCTGTGGCTTGTCGTAAACGATCGTAAATTTCCAGCCGGAACAGTATTTTTCTCTCACACAAACCAGCCAGCAGTACTTCTTCACGAACCAGCAACAAAACGAACCAGCCAACCGAACAGAAGTGATGCCACCAGAGAGTTACTTCAGCCAATTCCAGAGAGAGCAAGCGCAGTCACCAAGAGCTCTCCAGCTATCCAGTGAGGTCACAGGAGAGATCACTGGAGCTTTGTTTAGAGGCGGCTGAAGGCTGGGAGTTTTGGTCCGACTCCGACCGCCGCACCATGCCTCGTCACTTAAACTCGCACATCGATATTAGAGTGGTGGGACATGAAAACACTTTATATTTTAATTTTGTTTTTACAATTGGACTTTGCACCGTTTTTTTTATGCTACCGTTGTAGATAGACGACCCGAGCGTGCAGTCACAGCTCGAAGTCTTTGGAGAGAAGCAGATGGAGGGAGACAGACAGGATTCTGTTAGAAGAAAGAGAGCGCGCCATACGACTGAGATCTTTTTTTTTTTCGAAAGATCCGTTACCGGCTTTTATTTATAAGAGAAGAGCAGAGCAATTACATGTCTAAAAGGCGCAAGGAGCGCCCATTTGCATGGCTTCACAGTTCATTGAAGGCCACACCACCCATACAGTTCAAAAGCTCAATTTACACGATGCTTGTAACAGCTAAAAATAAGATAAATATCTATACTATTGGTCCAAACGGCGCAACTCCTGGTAGCTGCGCCGGCGATGGTAGCACCATTTCCACGCCTTTGTTTCCAGCGCGTATCCAAACTCTTGCCTCATCCTGAACTTCACTGAAGACTTGTTCAGGTGTTCTGTTGATCTTATTGAAGACGCGGTTATTTCTCTCCTTCCAGATTTCTCAGACGGTTAGCATGACCATTGATCGTACCCCGTGTCTCCTGGTTTGCTGACCGGTGTTACCCATCTCGACGAACCATTGGCCCAAGTCATCAGTCTGACCCCAGTTATCCGGCCTCAAAGCCATTGCCGCAATCCATGAGCCCACCTTGTCCCAAATCATTTTAGAAAAGCAACATTCTTGGAACAGATGTGAGACCGTCTCCAGGTTCCTTATGCACAGCGGACAGAAGTATTCGTTTGGCCATCCCCTAAGTTGTAGACGCGCAGCTGTCCAGATTCTGTTCTGGAGCATCAACCAAGTGAAGAAGCTGCATTTCGGTGGCGCTTTCGTTCTCCAAGTGTTCTCGGCCGTCATAGATGTAGTCATTCCAATGAATTGCAATTCATATGCAGACTTGGCCGTGTACTGACCATCAGACGTAAGTAATTTTGTCTTCCTGTGATGGCAGCAGCTCTATGTCCTGTAGACGCCCCCATAAGGCCACAAATTCTGCTATTATCCGCTCACTCATGCTATGATCCACGTCCCTCACCCATTTGCTGTCGGTCAGAGCTTCCTTTACTGTTCTATTCTTCCTTTTGCTATGTTCGAACAAGGCTGGAAAGAGGGTTGCAGGTGCCTCTCCATGCAACCAGCGGGAGGTCCAGAATAAAGCCTTGTTGCCATTACCTAAATCCACTATTGTTGCGGCATTGAAAAGTGCTCTGCCTCGTTGTCCAATGGCAGACCAGGCTAATCGACCGAAACCGAACCACGTCAAAGACATCATCTCCCGAAATAAATACTAACTTTTGTATGATCATTGTAACCTTGCAATTGCAGAATGCAGATACGTATTACATACATTCTTGTGTGCTGTTTTCTATATATACAGGTGGAGACGGCACTTGCTCTGGGTGCTACTCCGCGTCAGGCGACACTCCAGCAGATAAGAACGTCGCAGTTTGCCCTGTTCGCTGGGGGTGATAAGCCCTGCTGTAAGAGAAAAATAATATTTGTTGGCCGAAAAAATACGGCTTATAAGCTAAGTGAACGGGGCGAACGCAAGACCCAGGGCGTGATCAATCTGCCGGGCGCCATGACAGGGCTCATCATGGCGGGCGCGTCGCCGCTTGAGGCCATCCAGGTGCAGATCGTCCTCAAGAACATGCTCATGGCCGCCTCCACCGTCAGCAGCATCGTCTCGTCCTTCCTCTGCTGGCCAGCCTTCTTCGCCAAGACCTTTCAGCTCAAAGAGGATGTCTTTGCTGACTAGCTAGCGTTCCTAATAATTACTTGCTCTGTTTCAAACTATAGGTCGGTTCAGCTTTGTGCCAAAATTCTCTGTTTTCCGACTCTCGTTTCGGCTTATAAGCCATGGCTGAAAGTACTGCTGGCTAGTTTGGTGTGAGAGAAAAATAATGTTCGTTGGCTGATAAGCCAAGGCTTATAAGCCGAATACGAGCTGCCAAACAGGCTGAGTTCTCAACAAAATGTACTAACGTTTACACTTTCAAATAAATGCGCTGTCAAGGCATTATGAACAATTTGCTGAAACTAGTTTGATGGTGTACACAATGGTTCATTTGTCTATAAGCTTTTTCAAAGTTACAAGTTTGACTTTTTCATTAGCATCTGTGACACTAAACTAAATAAGTACGCTATATGAATACTTATTTCATAAATTTAGTATTTTGTTGAACCTTATTATACTAACCAGGTGCCTGAGACGTTGATATATTTTAACTTGGAAAAAATCTAGAAATAAGTATATTTTCAGATGAATAGAGAACTACTGCCATGTACCTTCTTAACAAAAAAACAAAGACGAGTAACACTAGAGTTTGAAGATTAGTAAATACTCCCTTCGTGCCAAATTATAAGTCGCTTTGACTTTTTTTATTCATCCATTTTACTATGGATCTAGACATATTATTATATCTAGATACATAACAAAATAGATGTAGCAAAAAAAATAAAAGCAACTTATAATTTGAAACCAAGGATTATACTATAATTATGTCATGGGCTGTGTATCCAGCGGAGTGGTGGGCTTTGATTTCGTATGTGTGGGCCTCGGCTGTGTGGGTGGTCCAGAAGAAAAAACAAATTAAAGCAAATCCGCCAACAGCCTTACATACACTAGCTGTCGAAGCTACTTTAACAGATGGTATACACGAACAGAGGAGATGACCACGTCCGATCCTTTCCATCCCGCACAGCAGCTAGAAAGCATCCGAGGAGCTGACGAAGCTGCAACGAGGATTTAGCTGCTGAGCTCCAGGAAACGCCTGGCCATCGGGTGCTTGGCGTCGGACAGCTCGGACGGCGCGAGCACCTCCACGATCTCGCCGGCGACGACGAGGCACACCAGGTCAGCAATGCGCTGGATCTGCTTCACACTGTGGGAGACGATCACCGTGGTGAGCCCCCTCGTCTTCTTCAGCCGCACGATGGCTTCCTCGATGTTCTGCGTCGAGATGGGGTCCAGCGCACTCGTCGGTTCATCCAGCAGGAGCACCTGCAGCAACCGATCGATCTCAGCAAGCCGGCCATGGTGGAGGACAATGCCAGGAAGACGAAACATGCATCAGAGGTGACGGTGGTGCACATGCCTCGGGGTCGTTGGCGAGGGTCCGGGCCAAGGCGACGCGCTGTGCCTGACCGACCGACAGCTCGGAGGCCGGCTTGGAGCACAGAGCAGGGTCCAGATCCGCCAGGCTCAGCAGGTTCTTCACTTCGGCTTCAGTGAGCTTCTTGCCGCGCAACTGCGGCCCGTATCGTACGTTGTCAGCCACGGTTCCTGCCGAAAGCACGCGGGGAAAAAAATAAGATAAATCTGCTTAGGCATTGTTTGATTCACGTGTATCCCACTACTACAGAACTGACACTCAGGACAGGCATTGATGTTGAAGTCTATACTAGTGTCCTTCTAAATTCACGTGTATCAAGTGGGTTCGGGTGGAATTTTAGTTTAAATTCCTTTCCACTCCACTCCAACAACATATTGATTGAGGTTATTTAGGCATTCATATAAACCCTTAGATAGCTGACTTTGTTTTAGCTTCTGGCTCTCTATGTTAAATTTTAGGGGACACGGTGGGAAAAAAAAAGAAATTCAAAAACGTTCGACCATTGATTAGGGGACTCTAATATCGACATCAACAATAACATTTATCGAATCTATTATGTCTCTAAAAAAAAGTTAGGGGTTGTGCCTAATCTTGTCCTGACTAATCTTAGACAAATTGTGGTTGCCACAAAAAATTTGGTAAATAAATTGATTCATACTTGTAGTTAAGTTTGACAAGAAAATGAATATATGCTTTATCATGCTGTTGATACATTGTACCATTTTTTGAAAAAAAAAAAGAGAAGAAAATAACTCTACGAGGCGTAGGAGGGTACTAGAAAAGCATGATGCACCATAGTTATAGCGCTAGACGAAATAGCTGCCTACAAAATTATGACATGACTAAATGTGGCGTGGCAATATTAGGCATGAACTAAACATGACCTAACCACTTGTACCACTACGAAAAATACTGTGAAGTAACCCCTAAATCCAAATGCAAGTTACCCACCTTTACCATTATGAAAACTAACCTAAAGTAACTCTCTAATCTTCATAAGTATCCATGTATGCTATTATCTTTTATAATATTAAGAGTACGAATGTTTCTTCCGTACATGTTTGTTCCACCAAAAGACATACGGGGCCGGGCCATTGTTGCATCTCTCAAACAATATTAGATTTTTATGATTATCTAATGGTTTCTATTAACTAAAAGAGCATGTAACAAATACAACAAAGTTCAACAGTTACACTTGGAATGAAATAAAGTAAGTTGCAACATTTACATCTAAGTTAGCCACCTCTGCTAATAACCTAAAATAACTATCTATGTGTATCCAAATTGTTCGCATCCGTTAATTAGAAAAATATGCCAAAGTAAATATATGTCAAGAACACTTGGAAGTGAGCCAAAGGGTAAAATTATAAATAATGAAAGATTGAAAGTATATAGAATAATTGATAACTGAAGTTTATTACAGCTAGACACAAATAAGAGAGCGTCTATATAAGTATTGTGTTAGAATATGAAGAGAACAGATTTGATATGGGCCCTAAGTTTATTATGAATTTCTAACTCTTATAACTCTGCTACTCAAGCGAAATTAAGTGTTTATGAACCATTAAACGACTAGACACAGTCCATTTAAATTGGAGCAGTTCTTGCTTGTCAGTTGAAGTTTGTGATGATTTCATTAAGTTAAGTGCTTTTGCTGGCTCTTCCTTAATCTTGTTTAATCTACAGAGTATTTTACGGTTATATATTTGAAAGAGACAAAGCTACCTTACATCCAGGCAATACAATACACTAGACCAGATCTTCAGCGATCCTAAAATATTCCGTGCACAGTCAAAACTACCGGTTGCTTGATAAATTAGTTGTGTACTATCAAAGTAAAAAAAAAACTGAATGGCATCCCAACTTAAATTTATCAAGTGTTCAAGTTTTGTTTAAAGTTTTTTTTTTGTGATTAGTTTTGTTTAAAGGTTATGACTTAGCAGTTGCCTTCCTTCCAGGTTTGCCATCACGTGCATGATGTGCTCAGGATGGTTATTTCTGCATCTCAGGATGTAGAGGCCAAGCACAATTTGCATTGTATATGTGATAAGAAAAATCATGGTGTGCTCATCAGAGTGATGGCACATACTTTATCATCATGCACAGCCCTGTTGTCTGAGTAGAGAAACGGTGCTTATCACCTGGGACCTTGTTGATGACCTATTCAATCTTGAAAGGTCAGCTGGGCCATGTTTAGATTGCAAAAAAATTCAAACCGATGAATAGTAGCACTTTCGTCTTATTCGGTAAATATTGTCCAATCGTGGACCAACTAAGCTCAAAAGATTCATCTCGTGATTTTCAACTAAACTGTGCAATTAGTTATTTTTTTACCTACATTTAATGCTCCGTGCAAACGGCTAAAAATTGATGTGATGGAGAGAGAGTGAAAAAACTTGGAATTTGGAGATGATCTAAACAAGGCCCTGGATAGCTTATCACAGTTGGCCACTAGCTGTCTACCCACTGCCAACTTATACGCGCTAAGCAAATAACAAATTGTGATTTTTTTCCGCTTTATTCAGGCAAATAATTCACCGAACAGAACCTTCTGTTCTTAGCGCCATCGATCAATCAATTAGATAGACTGATTTCGAGTTTCAGGCGCAGCAAGAAAAAAAAACAGCTTTATTATCGATGTATAGATGACCGACGTACCGTCGAACATGGCGGGGAGCTGGAAGAGCATGCCGACCTTGCGGCGCAGGGTGAGGACGTCGATGGCGCAGATGTCGGCGCCGTCGAGGAGCACGGCGCCGGGCGCGGGCTCCCAGAGGCGGTTGAGCGCGCGGAGCAGCGTGGACTTGCCGCTGCCGCTGGGGCCGATGACGCCCATGACGACCCCGCGCGGCACGTCGAGGTGGACGCCCCGGAGGATCTCCTCGCCGGTCGCGTCGGCGCAGCGCCGCAGCCCGCGCACCTGTATCTTGGGCGCCGCTTCCCCGCCGTTGGCCACGCCGTCCACGTCCAGCAGGTGCTCCCGGAGATCATCTGCGCATGTCGTCGAATCATATCATCACGGACCTGGTAGATGGTAACAATGGTCTGATCCGATCGTACGAGCGACCAGTTGAGTTTGCTTGGTTGCTCACCTGACGAAGCTGAGCCCATTATTGGAGGAGGAGGAGGGAGAAGAGCAGGGGATGGAGGCCGGAGATGCTAGCGAGTAGAGAGAGTGGCCGCAGCTCTCACTCTCTCTCGGTGGAGGGAAAGGTCTATATAGGAGGGAGATGGTGGGGTGCCGATCGTGCGTCCCGTCTCCGTGTGATGTGGTTCTTTGTTAGGTCTCGCAGTCTCGCTAGCTACCTTTTTCGCGGGGCCTCAACTGAGGTGGGCGGCTTGTGGTGCCGTGTGCGTTGCGTGACAACTCGATCGGCGGCCGGTCTCGGTGTCGGTCCCCCGGACGGTCCCACGCATGGCACACAGCTTCTCGGTTGTGTCGTTCTGACTTTTCCTGTCCAATAGCTTATCAGGTATGGATCTCGTTTCTCTTTCTCCGTCGGAGTTGTATGCCGTCGGAGTCTAGACTTCTTGGCTATTTGAGCACGAGAAGAACAGTGCTTTCCACTGGCTGCACACACGAGTAGCCACTCTGTTTCATCTTTATAGCATCATATTAATATTTGGCCAATAAAGAGCCTCCACACATCAGTTATTTAAGGCATGAGACTATCACATCAATTTTTATGTGAATTAATTATAGTATGATAGTAGAAGCATTTTTAATAGTCCTTCCCTCCTTAAATAATTCAGCTTCTATAGTTGCCCTAAGATAACTTTTAAATTTTAACTAAATTCGTGAAAATTAACAGTGATATTTATGACATCATAAACTTGAAGTTAGTACTATGTGCTTTTGAACAGCTATCGGCCCTCAAAATCAATTTTTATAAAAGTGAATTTTTTAAGAGAAAACGGTGTTTTTGTCCCTGTCCAGAAGTTCAATTATGATTTTACCCTTATTTTTTCAACTTTTTTATTTTACCCCTATTATTTTGAAACGAAGGAGCCGTTTGCCCCTGGTTTGGATGTCCGTTATTTAAAGGCTGATTAAACGATTTAAAAAAAACAAAACACATAAAATCTGATGCGAAATGACTGAAATGCACCTTCCTCTTCATTCTTATCCGCTTGTTCTCTTCGTTGCTATCTGCTCGCGACTGACGTGAAAGCTCCGTGCGGACAGAAGACCGGCGACCGCGCCCCGGCGGCCGAGCACCGTCGCGGCCGCGCGCCCCTGCGCCCGCCGGCCATGGCGCTCCGGCAACCCCGCGCCCGCGCAACGGCGGCCCTCGGCGACCTCGCCCGCCGGTCATGGCGCTCCGGCAACCCCGTATCGGCGCGACGGTGGCCCTCGCGACCCCGCGCTCGCAAATACTGATGGTGCAAATTCGCCCTATTGGGCAGGGCGCGCGACATCGACGGGGGAGGCACGGCCGGCGGGCTCACGGCGCCCCTTGTGTGCGGCGGCCGCGACGGGGGCGCGGCTGGGCGGGCGCTGCGGCCATACGAGCTCGCGGCATGGCCGGCGGGCTTGAGGGAGAGGGAGGACCTCCTCGCCCAGATCCACGCCGCCAGAGAAGGAGACAGAGGAGCTCCTTGGTCCCCGTGCCGCGCCGTCGCTGGAGGGAGGAGATAGGGGGCTCCCCGTGCCGCCACCAGATCCGACGACCCCGCGCCGAGCTGCCACCGGATCCGTTGTCCACGCGCCGCACCATCGTCGGAGGGAGGAGAGAGGGGGCTCGATCCCCCGCACCACCACTAGATCTGGCCGGGGGAGCGGAGGAGCGTCGTCGGATCTCGCCTCCCGCCGCATCACCCGCCTCGAGCCGCGAGGGACGCGACTGCGTTCCTCACCACCGCGCCACCACGAGCTCCAGCCACCGCGCTGTCGGGGGGGGGGGGGGGAGGAACGCCGCTGGGAGGGGAGTGGTGAGGCGCCGCCAGGCTGGAGAGGGAGAGGGAGGGGGAGGGGGCGCGTACGTGAGGAGAGAGTGCGGCCGCCGCCGCCGCCCCTTGTGTCGGGCTGGGAGACGCAGAGCGAGAGGGAGGGTAAAATCACAAGGGCATATTTGTCCTTTGGTACAAAAGTTAACACCATTAGGGGAGGATGACGGAATAGGGGTAAAGTGGTGCTTCGTTTTGAATAAGCAGGGACAAATTCACAAAGTTAAAAAAATAGGGGTAAAATCACAATATCGATATAAAATAGGGGTATGGATGCAAGAGCCCCTTTTTTAACTCTTGGAGTGTAAAACAGTATATCTTCATTTTTAGATATTTGGGAATTCTTATACACCACCGTAAGATTTCTAACAAGGACATGTCGGTTCAGAAAAAGAAAAAAGAAAACCTCGACAGTTGGAAGGGAAAACTTCTTTCAGCGAGGGCTAGGGTACACTGATTTTAATTAACTGAGTCCCCTCGAGCCTTCCTATCTTTATGTTTTCTTTCATTATATTCATCGATAACAATGATAAAAATGTTGAGTATTGGGTTTTTTTGTTTGAAATGTCTAGTGTATGTGACACTATTGGTTACGTGGTTTGTCATCGATTATCCCCTAGTTCTAGTTCTTGTCAATTTGGATGAGAGTGAGGTCTAGGTTTTAAAAGCTTGACCGTTAACTATTTTTTCAAAACATGTTTAGTTTGATGGCACTAAGACAAGATGTATAGATTATATATGCTCGGATTTTTTTACACTCCTTCTGTTTATTTTATAAAGTGCATTGGGATTTGAATAAGTCTTTATTAGAAGTTGACTACCAATATAATTACTCCTACAATGATACACCGTTAATTGCTTCAAAATCAGTCTAGAAGATACATGAAATGTAAATGTAATTATAAAACTTTTATGTACTAAGTAAACAAATACTTTGAGTAATTATTGGCAAAAGTTTATGAAGTTTTACTTTTCTAAATCCTAATAGGTCCTATATTTGAAACAGAGGGAGTACATATTATGTTATAAGAAAAAAATAGTTGTGAAAGTTATGTTTTGGAGATAGTGTTGCTCTTCGAATTGAATTATGGATCTAGAGGAAATAATATAGAAACAATGTCTATGTAAATAGTGGACGTGAAATAGGAATCTATTCACGCTTCTGTGTACAAGTAAAACATATACAAATATATTTTGAGTAATAGATACTCAAAGCTCAAAATGCTTCACCTTTTTAATAATCATAAACATGCCATATATCTAATATAGAAATCAAAAAGGGTATTTTCAACATTCTTTTTTTTTTACTTTCCACAATTCTCACATCACTATTGTCCCGTATGTGTGATCCAGATTCATCACTCTCCACTCAAGCTCATACGAGGTAAAACGGCAAAGCTCAATGGTTGTACAAACCATGGTTTCAAGACGTATTGAAATGGATGACATGATCGTGAGATTAATCTGAGTCATAGATCGTCCATAACCTTACAACAAGCTAGTATATGTTTTATTGCAACATACGTGCAGTATCTAATCTAATATATTAAGGCAGTTTGGTTTGACTGCCTCCTAGCGCGTCCATATCGCCCTGAATTCCCCTGATCGTCCGATCTCTCGTTCGACGGCCCAGATCGCTCGAAGCGGATTCTCGCCTGCACCCGCTTCTCCTGCTTCTGGTTAGCTTCTTTGGTTTCTCCTCTGCTTCTCCCGCTTCTCGTCAGAATCTGGACAGTCAAATATATACAGCAGCTTTAGCTTCTCATTCCAGATTCTTCTTCTCACCCCCTCCTCTCTCTCTTCGCTCTCTCTCCCTCGTTCTCCCGACGCTACGGGCGACGACGCCAGGGCGAGTGGCGCGGCGGCGGCCGTGCTCCTCCTCCACCTCCACCTCCTCCTCCCTCCCTCCCTCCCTCTCCTGCCTCTCATCTCCGTTTCTCCCTCCCCTTCTTGCTCTCCTTCCCTCTTGATGCGGCGCGGCGGCGGCCGTGCTCCTCCTCACCAACCACAACCTCTCCTACTCCCCCTCCTGCCTCCCTCCCTCCCTCCCTCTCCTGCCTCTCATCTCCGTTTCTCCCTCCCCTTCTCGCTCTCCTTCCCTCCTGATGCAGCAGCGGCCGCCGCGGCCGGCGTGCGGCCGGCATGAGGCGGCGCTTCGGCACCTCCGCCGCTCCCTCTCCCACCTTCGCGTCCTCCCTCTTTCTCTCTCCCGACGACCGCAGCCGTGTCTGCCCCGAGGAAACCCTAGCTTCCAGTCTTCATCTCTTCCCCCCCCCTCTCTCTCTCTCTCTCCTTCAGGCAAGGACCTAGACGCAACACAGCCGGCGCGGTGGCGTGGCCTCTCTCTCCCCAAGATGCGTGACGGCCACGGTGGGCTCGGATCTACCAGCGACGATCCCCGGTGTACGCTACGCCGCCGCGGCTGGCTCCGATGGTTTTGACCGTGGCGCCCCCCTCTGTTGCATTCGTTTCTTGGCGTCTCCCAGGTGAAGCAAGACCATCCCTCTCCTCTGTATTGATCCCATTGCAATCTCCTCTATGTGCCTCTTCTGGATTATAAGTGTGTGACTATGGTGCTGTTTTATTTATTTAAGTTTGAGCATATGCCATTGCTGATAATGTCATGATGACTGTGAGGTGCTTTTAATATACCTGAACATATTTTTGTGCCTTTGCTATTTTGCATTTTTTTTGGTTGACCATATGTCAATGCCAATGATGCTGCAAACAAATATCTTTATCTGAAATATACGATGTGATTTTTGCTAACATGGACGGCCTGCGAGAAGCGGTCATGATTATCACTCTTTATGATTTTTTGCTTTGTCATTGCGAGTGAGGTATTCATATATGTCAAACCTGAAAATATTTACGTGCCATTGCTATTTTATAATTTTTTCCTGCACATGACAGTGCCAATGTTGCTTGACAACAAATGTCTTCTTCTCAGCTATACAATTTGACAATATGCAGTCATGATTATCACTGTTTGTGTTTTATGATTTTTTTATTCTGGGGCATCTTCATATGTTTTCATGGATATTGCTTTCTACACTTCGGCTGCAGTTGTCGTGAGCTCAGGGTGGCAACGTTAGTGCGGAAAGTTTTGTTTGGCCGTTCCATTACAGTTTTACAATTGCGTCCCCCCCCCCCCCCCCCCCCCCCCCCCCCCCCCCCCCGACGCTTTCCACTGTTTAACACTACAAATTGCGACAGCTTCTCGCGCAGGAGCTCTACTTTGTGAATTTTTTTAGAATAATATTGCAAATTTGCCAGGGTCCGCTCATTAGCTATCGAAATTAGGTTTATCGTTTTCTAACCAGAAATACAGGTACTGCTATCAGGTTAAAAAACTGACATAGTTTGTTCAAGTTATCTCAGAGTGTAACTTTCGTTTACTCATCTCGATCTTTTTTTTTTTGGCCTTAAGGCCAACTACTCTGTATATGCCAGGTATCCCATTATCGCATTTTCTCTTTCGATGCTTCTCTGTTATTATTGTTGTGCGTACATGTCATAAACCCTATCGGCTGCCCCTCTATTGTGTTTAGGTGCATTCAATCATATAGCACGCAAAAGGTCAAAAAGGATGGACAGGTGAACGGCTTAACTCTGAAATGCTTCTTCATTTTTTTCCCATTTGCAGTTTAGTTTACCTATACGTTATATAGAAATTCCTATGAATTTTATGCATTTCTTGCATATAGAATTAGTTCTGTTGCACTGAACTATTTTTCCATTAGACCCCCCCCCCCCCCCCCCCCCCCCTAATTAGATAGCATCAAACTAAAACATAGTCTGGTCAGTACCCAATACCTTTCACTATCCTAAATGTGATTGAAGGTATGTTTGCAAGATATTTATGGTCTGGGAAAGTAATATTTTAATCTAATATAGCTTTGGTTTTCCCTCTCAGTGCCGCTTCATTGAGGGCACCTTGAGAAAGTTCATGTCTCGAGATGATTACTATAGCTGTAGCCTACCTTATTTGTGGGAGACGGAAAAATCTAGATTTTAGCATCCAATAATTTTAAGGTATAAACGCCGTTACTTACACGGTTTGATTTTCGTTTAATCGCCGGCGCGCGTAAAAGCGCGCGTGATGGACTAGTATTTTATCATAGCGCTGCAAGAATAGGAGCGATCATACCAGGACTAATAAGAAAACAAGCGCGCAGAGGCTCGGCTCCTTGGCAACCCAATATTCCGGTGGCTGAAATCAGGAGCACGGCCTTGAGATCTCACGCTCACCTGCCCGAGCTAGAAAAGACAAGATCACAAGACGCCTGACCAGCAGTATCGCCCCCCGCCCCAGAAAGCACCCCGCCCAGATATCAGCTAAGCTAGGCCGGAGGCCACTTGTGCGATATGATAAAGGAAAAACACGCGTAGGCAGAGCCGCGGCCGGGGAGGTTATCTCGCCAGGCGCTGCGCGCTGTCCGTACTTATAATTCTGGACGGACGGACGACTCGCGCAGTCGCGCATGTCAGCGTCGTCCAAGAGGGCGCTCAGTCAGGCTCAGCACAGTTGCTTGCGCTTGCCGCAGGTTGGCGGACGCGGCCCGCACGGTGCTTTCCTCTGAAAAAAAAGTACATGTTACCTTCTTCAACTTTTACAAAAGTCTGATTTTTTTTTCTGAACTCTAAAACCAGGTAAATCATCTCCCTGCATTTTTAAAAATTTTCATTTTACCTCCCTGACCGGTTATAAGCGGTTTTTCAAGGTGAATTTGTCTTTTTCTTTTTTATTTATTTTGGTTGAAACATCATAGTAAATCACAGAAAAATCATAAAATGAAAATCTAATTTTGTTGGACTCCACATAAGTAGATCTACA
Organism: Miscanthus floridulus; assembly: GCF_019320115.1. Lineage (NCBI taxonomy): Eukaryota > Viridiplantae > Streptophyta > Magnoliopsida > Poales > Poaceae > Miscanthus > Miscanthus floridulus. The sequence continues at coordinate 102,794,726 of NC_089598.1, forward strand.
TAGTATGAAATTCTTACTACCGCTCAAGCATACAATAATTAGCCAACGATAAAAATTTCATCACAATTGGACCATAAAAACTACAGCTACGAATTAATTATTGAAAAGCATAGATCTAAAGCTACAACAAAAAAATTGTACTAAAACATACCGTATCATATGTTCACTGTGTAGATCTACTCATTTGAAGTCCAACAAAATTAAATTTTCCATTTTATGATTTTTTGTGATTTACTATGATTTTTTCAAAAATTTAGCCAAAATAAATAAAAAATAAAAAGGCAAACCTACCTTAGAAAATCGTTTATAACCGGCCAGGAAGGTAAAAATTCAGGAAGGTGGTTTACCCGGTTTTAGAATTCAGACTTTCGTAAAAGTTGAGAGAGGTAATGTGGACTTTTTTCTTTCCTCTCTTCCCGGCCGAATTGCGTCGTGGGCCTCTGAGTTTTGGCCCGGAGGCCGAAAGCCCCAAAAACAGAAGCTCTACTGTATGGGATTTAAGCCTAGGGGGGGTGTATATATATATATACACACACGAGACACGACTAGTTGAGTAGATCTGAGCTGCTTACGTGGGTTAGGAAGCTCACTGTCTCCGTAGAATGGCCTGATTCTTCCCCTCTCAAAAAAAAAAGAAGAGAGAGAAGGTGGCCTGAATTGGCCCAAAATAGTTTCCATTGACCATCGACTTTACTTTTTTTTAGATAATGACCATCGACTTTACTGCCCTCATGATTATGGATCATCAGTATCAATCAGCGGTTCTTTGGTTTCATGCCCAGGTAGCTGTCTGCTAGGCAGCTCTTTTTAGGCTATCGATTTCAGTCGCTTGATCGTCGAGATCACTGCCTGGAGGTAAGCTGTATACCAGGCCATAGTTTCACGAATGTTGGGCCTAACAGGTTGGTTGTTTACCCTCCCGGCCTTGTTTAGTTGGGCGAAATTTAGGAATTTGGCTACTGTAGTACTTTTGTTTTTATTTGGTAATTAGTATTCAATCATGGACTAATTAGACTCAAAACGTTCGTCTCGTGATTTCTAACCAAACTGTGCAATTAGTTTTTTTTCGTCTACATTTAATGCTCCATGCACGTATCGCAAGATTCGATGTGATGGCTACTATATCACTTTTTGAAAAAACTTTTTAGAACTAAACAAGACCCCACTTGATGCCACCACGCAGGCAGTGGCGGATCCAAAGGGGGGGCTGGGGGGGCTCCAGCCCCCCCTAATTTCTTGATTTCAATGCTAATTACTGTAGCAAAAGCTTGATTTCACCGTTAAATCTTCGTGCAAATTAACATCTCTGTTGTTTTAGCCCCCCTTATCCCGCATCCCACATCCGCCGCTGCACGCAGGTGCATGTGGCGCCGAAGATCGATGCCATAGGGCCATAGTCGATGGCAAGAATCATGCGTGTTTGAATGTCACCAACCAACAAACAGCTGCCAATAACTTTGTGGCGCTACTACAACTGTAAGCATGGTATTTTGGTGGTCCGGAACCAAAGCAGGCTCATTCAATTCAGATGTAAAACTCGACGATTTTATTCTGTTATTGCAGAGATTATTATCTACAGTTAGCCATATGGTTGATCTCAGGAAACGGTCACACGACCGAGTCCCTGGGGAAACCCATCTACACGACTTGATTGGAGTGGCCCCAACAGAACCACAGTTGCGGCTCCACGTTCACCGCGCTCATAAATAGAGGCTCTTTTTCGTTAGCCACGCAAACCGTAAGCACCTGATCTAACCTGAGCGCTGGAATAAAGGAACGGCAGTGCTACTGTCCAGACGTCCGGGCAAACGCCCATGTCAGGTCCGCACAATGCACTCCGTTTCACGCTCACTCCGTTTCACGCTCCACACGGGGCCTACGTCGCCCAAGCAACAAGAGGAGAAGGGCATGCGGCGCCTCCGATTTGAAAGGACTCAGCTGTGGCGTCGTTTAGATACCTGCCGACGCGGGAGAGACAATGCAGCAGAAGTTACAGTCACGAGGAGTCAGCCTGGGCATTTGGTTAACCGATACCAATCGGTTCGGTTCCTCGGTTTTTAAGCAAATTCCGTTACCTGTAGGGATCGATCGGTTACTTCAGAGACACACGACCGATGAACTTCGGATTCGATTAATTCGGTTGGGTTCCAGTCCAACCGACAAAACCGAAACATTCGGTCTAGAGGCAAAAAGAAAAGAAAAAACAGTAGATTCGCCGTCGACTTCTTCACAATCGTCGACGTGCCCCTTCACTCAGGTCACCGCCACAGTGAGAGAGGTAGCGGGCACTGCCGGCCACCACCGCGGGAGAGGGAGCGAGCGCCGCGGCGCGGGCCCGCCGCGGCGCAGGAGAGGGAGCGCGCGCAGCCGGCCGCCCCGCGCGGGAGGGAGCGCGCGCCGCCGGCCGCTACCACAGCAGAGGGAGCGGGCGCCGCCGGCCACCACCGCGGGAGAGGGAGCAGACGCCATCACCGCCACCGCGGCACCACTCACTGTCGAGAGAGAATGAGAAGGCTCGGGAAATCGGGAACGGGGCAGTGGGGATGGGATACGGGAGTTGGGAGACCAGTGGCGGCCGCTGGAGAGGGACAGGAGGAGTCGAATGGAGTGCTGGAGTGCTTATATACGTAGGTTTCTTAGCTGGGCCTTAGATGGAATTTGCTAATGGGCCTCTACACAGATCTCCGTTATTTCGGTTAACCGAGCGAGGGAACAGAATTAACCTTACTAATTTTGGTTATCAACAAACGCGAACCGAATTAGGAACCGAATTTTTCGGTTAATTCGGTTTTGGTTCCGGTTATTTCGGTTCAGTTTTCGGTTCTCAATCAATTTTGCCCAGGGATAGTGGGGAGGAGAGATGCAACACCGATATAATTTTGAAACATCCAAACACAACAGTTGCAATATACGTTTGAAGGCAGTTGAGACACTTGAAACATGCTTCTGAAACACTTGAAAAACTCACATGAAAACATTGAAGACCATTGCAACCATACGCAACATCCAAATAAAACACATACAACGTATGTGTGAAACATCCAGATAAACACACTTGAAACATGCGTCTGGAAAACACAGATCAAACACATATCTGAAACATCGAAACATACAATTACAACATGCCTCTGAAACAATTGCAACATATGCAATATGTGCAACATCCCCCAATCTACTTTTGCAGCATCCACATGAAACAACTGCAATATAAATCTAAAACGCGTAAAACACTTGAAACATATATATGCAACATAAGGGAGGAGAACGCTGGGCGGGTCGATTCTGGTCGTCGGGGTGGGGGGGGGAGCTCGGTCGCTAGGGTGAGAGAGAGCGCCGCCGGGGGTCAGGAGGGCGCCGCGCGGGGATGGGGCAGTGCCGCCCGCTCCCCTGCAACATCGCCATGCCACCTCCATGGATCTCACCCGGGTGGTGGAGAGGGCCACCGGATCTGCGGGCGCTGGGTGCTCCCGGTGGGTGAGGATGCCAGGTTGGGCGCCATGGCTGCGACTCAGAGGTAGGCGCGGGGCACGTGCGTGGAAGGGAGGAGGAAGCGAGGGACTAGGTGCGGGAGTGAGCAGAGTAAGGCGTCCGTCCGTTCCGGACGTCTTAACTGGAGCATTACCTGTAAATGAAAGACCGGTACGACTATAGGATATGTCCACCGACCTAACTGCATCGGAGCCTGCATGAAGCATGCACGGGTCATCACCGTCATCGCTCCAATGGCTTCCTCATCCATTAACAAAGGTAACCCGAGATCTCATCTAAGTTCAACTCGTGCCTAATTCTAAGTTAATTTCTAACATTGTCAAACTACAGTTAGTTCTAGTATTGACATAACAAAAATCTTTTAAAAAGAAAATTCACTATTGTTAATCACGTCGGTGTTACAGCTTACTCGTAGCTCTCATCATTCACCGATTCCACGAATATACTAGGAGCTGGCAACCTACCAATGATGCGTCACTTGACTACAGACCATTGAATGAACAAGCGCGATGTTTCCCAAGCCTAAACCTACAGTAGTCATGTGTGTTCGTACGTGCGTGCGTGACATAAAAAAAGTCCGGAGGAGTAATGTGCCAGTGATGGCACTGCATGTACTCCACTGGGATCATGTGTTCGGTGGCGACGGTGGTTCTGAAAATCATATGTCACCTCAGCCATAGCAGCCGCGTGTCTGAAACTGGGGTTACGCAGCGGTTGACGACGCAGCACATGAACGATCGAGATTGCATCTCCTTCTATGACGAAACAGAGTACCGTATAAAACAGCACAGTCGTATACCCCCCCGTGCTTTCTCGTCTGAAACTAGGGCTCCCGGCTCCATCATCAGACATCACACGTCGCTTCATCCGTGCTAGCACGGACGCATTATTGGGAGGAATGAAACCGACGTGGTCTGGATCCCTATTGGGCGGTCAATGCCGTGACGGCCTGCTCGCCGAGCTGGCGTCACTCTAAACACTGCACGTGCACGTATACCTCCCTGGCACGACGGCGTAACAGTGCCGCTAATCACATCGCGAATCTCCCTGAATGCTCGCTCTGGGCTGGCGACGATCATGCTCGATCGTCGCTCATGGATGCTCTGTCTGTCTGTCATGCATGCGCGCTCACCTCACCAGCACTGCGCTGCGCACGCATTTGCATTGGCAACTGGCTGCAGGAGGCAATAGTGGCGGTGAATGATTTCCAGAGCTGGGTGGGCGGATGGTCCGGCCAGCCGGGCTGGCGGCTGATGAGCCTAGGCATGCGTGCCCACCTCGGAACGTCGCCGTCGGTGGTCCTCCGCGTCGCCATCGATCGGTCAGAGAGGCGTTCACCTAGCCTCAACCATCCTGTCGCCAGATTGACGACGAAAACGACGCGTGTCGGTCTGCTAGCGAAACCCCGGTCGTTGAAAGTTGAAAGTTGAAAGGAACATGCATGCATGCGGACATTGGGACGTCATACATTACATGCTACTGTCCTACTACCACCACCACCAATGGTACTCCTTTCCTATGTCCCAAAATAGAAGACATTCTCGTCTCTAAAAAGTCAGTTTTTTCTAATTTTGACCAATTATATATAAAAGAATATTAATATTTATAACACATAATTAGTATCATTAGATATGTCATTAAATATACTATCATAATAAATTTATTTGGAGACATAAATGTTGCACGCATTTTCTACAAATCTAATCAAAGTTAAATTTTTTTGACCTACACGTATCCCATAACGTCATCTATTCTGGGACAGAGAGAAGGTGAATTCTTGAAATTAGGTGAAACAGTAAGATATGGGTGTGAACGGTGATACGCCCTATGAACCCTCTCCAAGATAGACACGGCAACCGAGATAGACCTGCTAGGTTTTGTCGACCCAAATTCATAGAGTATAAAAATATGACCATTAAAACATTTATAATCCATCGGCGGGTGCACTTTTATCTTAGAGCAAAGCTAATAATATAGTCGGCTGATGGCTGTATGAATACTTGCAGTCGCAGCCTATCTCTCAGTCTACCTATATAGTAGTTACATCTTCACTATTAATATGTGGTTCACATGTCTCTCTCACAGAGTTTCTTAGATTTTGTGTCTAAGCCAGCTGTAAGCTTACAACTCGCTTATCGTATCTTTTCTTCCCTCTCTTCTCTACCTCAGCATTTAGCATGCTTGCAACTCATTATACTAGCTCTTAAAACTCATGTCCACTTGGGTCATGCGTACCTATTGGGCCTCCGCTGCAGTATGATTGGATGGGGGAGGGGGAAAGTAAACAAGGTTTGAATTTGGGATGAGCATCCTCAAAAAAAAATGTTATGTTGTTTTACATATAACATATGACACTAAATAGAGACAAGTCTACTCGAAACAGTGAGACATTGTTGCAGATATGAGTGAGTGATCGATCAGGTTTAAAATATCAATGGTTTTACCAGTTTGAGTAGTACACTCTCAGACGCCACTCGCAAACGTGCTGGATCTAGCTTTTTATTCATTAACAAACTCACATATAACAGGATAAAAAGCCTAGCAGGTTCGGGGTACGGGCTGGATCTAGTTTTTTATTCATTAACAAACTCACATATAACAGGATAAAAAGCCTAGCAGGTTTTGGGTTTCACCCATGTTTTACCGGTCTCTGAGGGACGTTTTGCCAACCGCCAACAGACATAAACGAAATCGAATTTTATTGCGGAAAATTTGGGTTTTATGAGGGAGAAAAAGGCGAGGCAGAGAGTGGAGAGTGGTACAATGCATTGGTGGGATGAAGGTGCTAGCTTGTCTGAGATAGGAAGCTTCGATGTGAAGTACTTGTTGCCATCTCTGCTCCCCATTTCCAATTCAATGAACATTCACTCGTTTTGAAACGAGCAACGATTTCATCCTGCCATGCGCATCCCTACCACTCCTGCTGCAAGGGCTTTCCTGCATGCTTGTGTGAAGCAAAAAACAATAATTTTTTTCAACACTCCCGCATGCGCCCACTCCTGCCGCACGCACGCGCTTCTTTCTCTTTATTATTATTCTTTTTATTTTATTTAGTTATTGTTTTATGTGATTTTTTGTATTCTTTTCATTTTTTACATTTTTATCCATCTTTTTTTATTTTCTTTTTTATTTATTTATTTTGGCAGTGTTGACAAGTTGTATATAATAACTCATGTACACAAGTTGTGTTTGATAACTTTTGTACATTAGTTGTGTTTCTAAGTTTTTCTTTTATTTTTTATTTCTACTTTTTTCCTTTGCCTTTTAAATCTTTTATACATTAACTTATGTAATTTTACATGACCATATTTTTTATATTGCTGCTAAAATATTGTGATATTAATTTGCACATAATAACTTATACTCCCAACTTTACATCTAAGTTACTAATCAAGTTATATATCTAAATTGTACAAACAAGTTATTATATAATATAAGTTATCAATGTTCAGTTGTACATACAAATTTGTTCATCTATATCTGATAAATCTAACACCATGTTCGCTTGTTGGTTTCAGCCAGGGCTTATCAGCCAGCCAACAGTGTTTTTCTCTCACAACAAACCAGCACCAGCCGGGCTTATCAGCCCAGAAACCAACCAGCGAACATGCTGTAACTTTTTACATGCAGGCCATCTAATTTTGTCACGTAGTAAGTTATATGTATAAGTTATGTGCATAACTTATCACATAAAAGTTATATGTATAAGGTATACGCATAACTTGTGACGTAAAAAATTCTTCGAAACATATGCAAGTGGGGTTAGCTTTGTTCGCATCGCGTAGAACACACCGGTGTAGACGAAATTAAAAACGGATACATCGTTTATAAGTTATAGCAATTAGAATTTTTTTTGCTGTGTCAGCGCTGACATCAGTAGGGGGCGGGGGGTTGAGCGTGCAGCCGAGAAGCCAAAAGATAATAACTGAGCATGCCCCGCCATCCAAAATAGAAAAAAGGTAAAATTATTTTTTTCTAAAAAATAAAACAAATGCATGTCAGAAATTTGTTCGCTAGATTTAATTTCAATGAAAAATCGCTATTTAGACCTTTTCGCGACTACGCAAAAGATTTGCGCATCATTGCTATTTATTCTGACCGCCTCTGCTCCAAGGTCCCCGTTCTGACTTGTAACGGTATATCAAACAAAACAGGTGGAGTATATTCGACACAAAACAAAGAAGAGATTGAATATCAGTGCGCGCACGAACGAACGACGGAACGAGCACGTCGTACGGTGACGCAGGACGGGATTGATTGCGTGTCACGAGAATCATGTCGGCAGCACCAGAAGTCCACCACAAGGAGTAGCAGAATGTAGGAGTATAGTGCTCCTACTGCTACTCCCTGCGAGGTCTGAGTTCGTGGTTTCCCTGTCCCGGGAAAGCGGCTTCGTGCTTTTGGAAAAGCCCCCTGCTAGTGGTATGTGGCCGCTTCTTGGGATACCGTATCGGAGCAGCGATCATGAGGGCGTGTCACGAGGAGGGCAGCCGTGTCGGGACCGTGTCCGAGCGCACGACCGTAAAGAGAGCCGCGAGTTGGGAGACGAGGAGTGTGGAGTAGTAGTAGCCGTGGCCGAGTGGCCATGGAGAGCTGAAACTGAGATCCCCGCCTGTCGCGTCTATGCCTGCCGGTTCTGTTCGCAAGTCGCAACGACGACAGCCAGCCACCGCACCGCGTGTCACGAGGGGAGTCATGGATGCGAGCTCGTGACTCGTTTGAGCCATGGCGATGGCGGTCGAGCACCGACGACCGGACCCGCCTCCGGCCTCCTGGTCCGGGCGGCGAGTGAGGCCAAAAAGGGAAGGCGCCTGCCACGCCCATCCCATGCGTACACGTCCCTGCTCTGCAGGGTGCAGTGGAGGCTCACGGCTGTAACGCCGATACAGAAATCGCAGCGAGAAATACTCCTACTCCGTACGTACTCCGACGTACGCCCGGGCACAGTACACGCACGACGGGATCAGATTTGCGATCAGTGATCCCCCACACCCACAGGCCACAGGCGTACAGCCGGACAGGCCACGGCACCCCACCGAGAGAGAGCTCGAGCTGCGCCGTGTACAGCGAACTGATCGCGGCCGTGTCAGGCGGGGCCTCACCCTCACCCTCCCCTGACGTCGACGAGCGCCCACGCACAGAGGGGCAGGCGAGAAATTTCCCTTCAATGCGGCAGGGGAGGCCAGCAGAAGTGCAGGAGGCAATTTATTAACGCGCGCACGGGCCAGGCCACACGACACCCACACGACGGCAGCAATCATGGCCGCCCTCGCCAGTCGCCAGTCGCCAGTCGCCCCGCGAGAGGATTCGAAGCAAGAAGCGGCGCACCCGTGTGTGATACGGTGACATAGCCGTTGGGGGCCGCCCGGGGCACGGCGGCATGGGGACAGACAAGGTGGGTGACTGATGCCCGGCACGGAGAGCACGAGGCCACGACGGTGTGCGGCCGGGGCAGGAGGCAAGCGTGCGTACCGATCCGCTCGCTGGTCGCTACACGGCGAGAGCAAAGGTAAATCCAAGCAAAACAACGCAGGAAGGAACAAAAACGAGATGCCTGCTCGATCGTGCAGTTGTGCCGCTTGACAAAGCGTCTGTGCTTGTGCTCATGTGCTCGCACGCATGCCATGCAGATGCAGCTCGTTGGCCAAGTCACCTATACTTTGTACTAGTAGTAGTACACCAAAAAGCCGCGGCACTTTTCTTCCTCCTCGTGCACAGAGAGACAAAAGAATTTTTAGCAGGCAGCAGTACAGCTACACAAGCACGCTTCAGCTTTCGTATGGTTCCCTAACCCCCGACCCGGCCGACGCAAGGAGCCAAAACCTCACCTACGCAGCCGCAGCCGCAGCCGCACCCGCACCCGCACGGGCACCGGCACGGCACACACACAGCGCTCCGCCGATCGCCACGCTGCCGCGCTTCCCGTCCGGGGCCGGCCCGCAGGGGATCCGCGGCCACGCCTCCACCCTGTTACCTGTTAGCTGATGCTGAAATTTGGCTCATACGGATACGTATGTTAAAATACTGTGCAGGGAAAACACTTCCATGACTGAAAAGTGAAAAGCAAGTAGTTCTGAATAAAGAACTTGCGAACCGGGCGCTCGATGCCCGCGGCGGCATCTGCGGGCGGGAGCGGGACGCAACCAATCCGCGCCAGCCAGGACAACCAGCCACCAGGACCAACACACCGGCCTCGAGATGTCCGCGAAAGCAACATCCCTTCAGCGTCTCCTCGCTCTCCGGCGCGGCTTCCGAGACCGGCCGGCGTGGCCCCGGACGAAAGTAGGGAGGGCCCCCCGCCCACGCTGCCCATCACGTGACGCGCCGGCGACCACGGAGAGCGGCCAGCCAGCCCCGCGGCTTTACTGCTCTGTGCAATTGCGTGGCATCTCAGGGGGTAGTTTGGCATGCACGACGTCGACGGCGGAAAAGACTTTCTCCCGGCTGCAACGTGGGGTCTCGAGCCACGCAGGCCTAGGCGATAGGGCCGTTACGTGCGGGCGGGGTCCCACGGGGAGCCCACCATCTCGACCCGGGCCACCGCCGGGCGCCGCCGCCGCCACCGGTTCGTGGCTCGGCCTCCCCCTCGCCCTCGCCCTCGCCCTCGCACGCGCCGGCGCGGATGGGCGGGAGGCGGCGGACCCCCGCAGCGAGCTCCGACAGGCTCCGCACGCCGATGGCGCTCCTGGCGTTGCCGAAGTTGACAACGGCCGCGGAGCAGGAGTAGCGGCCGGCCTCGGTGACCAGGAACTCGGCGCGGACGAACATGAGGTCGGAGGGGCGCAGGTCGCTCCACCGCTGCTGCGCCGCGGGGGCCGTCTCGCCCTCGCACCCGCCCGCGGTGCTCACCAGGATGCGGTGCCCGAAGCGCCGGTCGAACGCCACGGGGTCCGGCTCCGCCACCACGGCCGCCGGCTCCACCAGCAGCACCCGGTCCTTGCGCACCTTGGCGCCGTCGAAGCACCCGACCGCGGCGCCGCCGTCGGCCGACCGCCGCGAGGCGGGGCCGACGCGCCCGGGCGCGCGCACTGAACCCGTGGAGTGCCGGCCGGAGATCCTCCGCCCGGACTGCGCGGGCGTTGGAGCTGGAGCAGGAGGCGGAGGCGGAGCAGGCTCTTTGGCAGACGCAGCAGCCGCCGCTTTCGTCTCCGGCGGGTCAGGGGGGCCCGTGGTAGACGGCTTGGGTGGCTCCGGGAGGAGGAGGACGTCCTCCGGGTCGACGCGGGAGCGGCAGAGCGGGCAGGTGGAGTGCGCGTCGAGCCACGTGTCGACGCACTCGACGTGGAAGCCGTGGCGGCACTTGGGCAGCAACCGGAGCGCCTCCGTGGGCTCGAACCGGCCGAGGCAGACGGCGCACTCGAGGCCTTCCTTCTGCCCGCGCAGCGCGCCGAAGCGGAAGACGGGCAGGGACTCGACGACGGCGCGGTCGACGCCGGAGTTCCTCCTGTCCCCGCCCCCCGCGCCGCCGGCGCCGGAGGACCGCAACCCGCCGCCGGCGCTCCCGTAGGGCCCCGACGACTCCGCGGCGCTGCGCTTGCAGTGCTTGGCGTAGAGCAGGAGCAGGAACGTGATGGAGAAGACGCTGGTGAGGATGCCGACGACGACCGCCACCCCAGGGCGGAACGGCATGGCCGAGGACGGCGGCGGCGGCGACGGCAGCGGCGACTCGATCGCGCCGTCGTAGTCCGACAGCAGGAGCCGCCGCGACCGCTCCATCGCCTCCTCCTCCTGTCGCAGCGCAGACCGGGCGAAGGTTCGCAGGCGATCGGTCGAGGCCGAGCCACCCCACACGCGCTGCTGCGGTGGTGCCGGGTGTGGGTGGCGCTGCCGCTGGCCGCTGGCCGCTGCTGCCACCACAAGCGTTCGCGATTTGTAATCAAGCGGTAGTAGGGGTAATAATAGCGGTGGAGACTAGGCTAGGCTATAGGCTAGCTCTTCCAGCAGTGGGGGCGGTGAGCCGATCTCCCGGCGATGGGGCCTCGTGGCGGGGAGACGAGGCAGTGGGGGCCTGAAAGAGTGGGCCCACGTCAGCTGCGCTGCTCCGCCGGTGAAGCCACCCGCGTGCGGCTTGTCGCCGAGTGAAGCGAGCCGAGAGAGAGTGGCATCAGTACAGTACAGTACAGTACACAGGGGGCACTGACAGTTTAGTTGTGGCACCGTGGGGCCATGTGTCAGATATGAACGCAGTTTTATTTATTTATTTATTTTTTTCCCTAAAGAAAGGCGACGAGCGCAGCGCCGCAGCATGGCCCGATGGGCTGGGGAGCAGAGACAGCCCGTCAAGCGTCAATACAAATCGCCCAGGGGCAAGATGGGAACCCCCAGCGCATTTTAAAATTGGCACGCAGCATGGCGCCAGAGATCGGACGGAGCATGAATGCCCCGCCCCGTCCCAGAAAAAACGAGCGGAGCGTCCAAAATTTGAATGTTTGCTGCCAAAATTTTTTAATTTTCGGAGGGCGCCCCGTCCGGCCATCCCCCTGCGGCGGCAGGCAACCCGCAGCCCCAGCCCAGGATTGGCAGCAGGACCAGTGCCGCACTTTCCGTTTCAGGGATTGCTGGATCCCAGACTCCCAGTCCCACGCCGGTTTTAAGGCAAGGTAAGGGTTCGTGCGCACACGTGAAGATCAGTGGTGTGTTTTCAGCTGAGACCTTGATTTCGTTCCCGGTTTGCTGTGCCTTGGGCAAGCATGCGCAGCCTCATTGTTCGCTTTGCTGCTCTGCTCTCATGTCGTCCGGCGAGCGAGTCGAAAGGAGAGCGGTACGGTACGGAGCGCGCTCTGTCCGGGGACGGGACAGCGGTGGCTGGCTCCAGTAGATGTGGATGCGCCGGCACTGTGCAAGTACACGCCAATGATAGCCCACCACGGCCACTTGCTCACTGCTCACCGTCAGTCGTCCGTGCCCCTGTTTCGCGCGCCTGTGTCGTCGATCCACCTTCGGCCACACCACACCCAACTCGCCAGCTCGGAACCTCACACTCGGCCGGCTTCTTCTTCACCGCGGCTAGCTAGTGAAACACTGGAACCCTACCATATGGCTCGTGGCTGGTTGCTGACGCCTGATTGGGGCGTGCTCATTGCTTCCGTCATGCACGTACGCGCGGCGGGCGACATAAGTCTGTTCTGCGCGCGTCATGCTGCACTGCGTGTGCTGTACGAGTAGGAGTAAGCTGTAACTGCAGAGAGTTACCTTACCGCATGCGTCGACGACGAACGGAAGCAACCAAATATATATAAAAAAAAGAAGCTAGCTTGGCCAGCTGCTGCAACTGGACATGCGGGCCGGGAGAAGATGATGATCGATCCAGCAGCCTGGCGCCGGCAGCGCGTGATGACGGCCGGAACAGTTGAGCGGCTTGTCGCCGAGCGCCGAGAGAGAGGAGGGAGGACGGAGAGCGCACGTTGCATATTTGAATGCGTGCGTGGAACGGGCAGGTTACGTCGCGATCATAGCTGCAGAGCTCGTGTAGACGTTCACTGTTGCCTCTGACGGAACACCTTGGCGCAGGACGTCCCATGTACAGTAGTCACTGGGTTGGTAGACGACGACGCGCCGACATGGGTGTGCCGAATCTACTGTCGCCTAATCGCCTTCTCCTTGCTGAGCTTCGGCGATTGCCGCTGCCATGATGCATGGTTGGTCGCCCCAAGACTCGCAGTTAAACCAAAGCTTCAGCCTGGGCATGCTACGTGCATGTCAGTTTGGGCCAGCCTGCACGGAGCCCACAGCCCACCCGTCGTGTTGGGCGCTCTAGATTGTTTGGGCCGAGCCGTCGCCGTTAAGGGGCAGCGTACGAAGAGTTGGCGCAGGTCACATGGTGATGGCGGAGGATTCTTGAACGGCCCTTGTCCAATGCATTCTTGAGGCCCACTGTGCTGGGATCTGCTACGTTGCTAGACACGAAGTGAATATAGCCCACACACAGGGGCAAAGCCTCGATCAAGCCACCAGTTTCTCTCCACAATACTGTTTGCAGCAAATGTAGCCTTGACAGTAGCCTGGACTGTGTGGCCGATGCCATCGTTGCTAGTGCACCAGATCGGGGTTGCAACTTGCAAGCAGAAATTATGGGCCAAGGTTGCAACTAAGGGATCTGGGATAAAACGAAGAAACTGTGCTTGTTGTTTTTTTACGGTAACTCTAGTATTTCGGATAGGGCTTCTTCTTTTTACTTTGTTTTGCAGCACAGACGCGAAAGTGGATTCTGTACTTCAAAGTTCCCCAAAACTCGCGTGTTCGGGATGGTCAATGTCCATCTTCCAGTATTTAGATGAACCATGTACGACCGTTTTTCATCCTGTGTGCTCCATGATCTGTACTGCCACACCTATAGGCTATGCACACCAGCCAACCGTGACTCGATACGTGGGCTTAGGCTAGCAACGGAAGCGGTATCCGTGCCCATCATCAGGAGTCCAACGGAAACCTATTCCTACCCGCAAAACAGAAGGGGAGAGCGTGCGCGCGCCCCATCCATGGGCCCCCGTCATAATCTGAGAAGGATGCAAGGCAGTAGAAGGCGAGGAGGACACACCGAGGCGAGGCAACAGAAGACGAGGATGAAGATGCAACACTCGATCTACTTTTGAAACATCCAGATGTAACACTTGCAACATACGTCTGACGACAGATGAAACACTTGAAACATGCATCCGAAACACTTGCAAAAAAACACCTGAAAACCATTGTAAAACATAGGCAACATCCAGATAAAACATACGCAACATCCAGATAAAACATACGCAACATATGTGTCAAACATACGCAACATCCAAATAAACACACTTGCAACATACGTCTGAAAAAACTGATGAAACATTGAAAAGAGAAGCTTGCAACATACGTGTACAGTCATTGCAACATATGCAACATCCAAATCTACTTTTGTAACATCCACATGAAACAGTTGCAATATACCTATGAAACATCTGAAACACTTGAAATATAAGCTTGCAACATGCGTTTTTCACACTTCTTCCGTACGACGCAGCGCAGAGCGGGTGAACGACCGGTTCCGGCCAGCCGACGGTTGAGGATGGTGGCGTGGCCTGGCAGCGGCCAGTTGCTCCTGCGCCTGGCCTGGGCCCGGCCAATGACGGCCCCCTCTTCTGGCCGCCAGGCCTAGGCGCGACAGAGGACGAGGCACGACATGACGCACCAGGGGACAGAGGTGTCGCGGGGGATGGCAGCGATGACGTGCCGGAGTAGGGCACAGGGCGGGATGGAGGCACCACGGATTGGGCGTCGCGCGCCACAGAATGGGACGTGCAAGAGAGGCAGAGTGGGACGAGCGTGGGCATTCTTTTTTTTAGAGAGCGCCTCAGGATGGATGGACGCGGGACAGACGCCTGCGGTGGAGCATTAGCGATAGGGTAGGCTACAAGCTGTTTTGGATCTGCTTATTTCCCGATTCTTCTTTCATGCCTATAAACTTGATATACTAGCTGAAAGGCCCGCGCAGTGCGCAGGCTAGTGAGCAATAATAATAATAACATATAAGTTTGGTTATTATGGAAACAGTATAATACATTAAACATATTAGAGTTCCTAAATACTGGCACACCGAGATTTAAGCATATTGTCCAATCTTTTCATTATTAAATACAAAGCAGTTGTTGGAAACGACAAAAAAAAAAACCTTTTCAATTGCTGCTTCTGCATAGACAATCTGCTTCTGACAAAGGTAAGCGAAACATCTGGGAAGTCGAAGGAACTGTCAAAAGGGGGAAAAAAGGTAAGACAATGAATAAATGCCAATTAGCAAAGAATAAGCACATCAAAAGCGAAACGACAACAGGGTTGTGCTACCTGCAGTTCAGTGATCATGCATGGACAAAGTGGTAGTGTCTCTTTTTAATAATAGGCAACGTATCAGGTGCAAACCAACTAATTTGTGTAAATTTAAAAACTACCGATCAGGACCACTACATACTAATCCAATGAATGAGGTGAGAGATGTGATTTTTTTAGGCTTAAGCTCCCCACCCGCCGTCCTTTTTTTCGCTTAAGCCCCCTCACCCCATCCATTGGATTAACATCTGGTGGTACTGATCGGTAGTTTTCAAGTTTGCACATGATATGTTGCCTTAATAATAACCTTGGGAACAAAAAAAGATGTCCTTGTGGTCGTGTTAGCTCATATATTTAACTTTTGCAGTTGAAATGTATTAAGCAGTGCTCCAAGTCTCCAACTAACTAAGAACCGACAAATGAGTCATTGATGAACACTAAATCTGATGGTGTGTTGTAGTACAGTATATAAAGATTGTACGCACCAAAATTGCCCAAATAATGTGAAGATTCCATCCTCTCCAGAACTGCCGATGTGGCAGGCATGGAAATGTTTTGACCAAGATGAGCAACGAATAAGAAATGCAGATCGCAAGAAGCCACACTTTGAACCAAAGAACATGATGAACCGATAAAAGATCATATTGCCCAAATAATGTGAAGATTCCATCCTCTCCAGAACTGCCGATGTGGCAGGCCTGGAAATGTTTTGACCAAGATGAGCAATAAATAAGAAATGCAGATCGCAAGAAGCCACACTTTGAACAATGGTTGAATACGCATATTAGTGCTTTTCTTGTCAATGATTCATAGCGTAGCATTGTGAACCCTGAATCTGCAAAACAAATGATTAGAAGGTACCAAATGAGTGATCAACTGGATACTGGAAGAGGAAAGTACACAGGACTTGCCTGGCATTGTATAGAATTTTACTCTACAATCAGCACGTGATCAACAATTTTGACTAATAGGGCAACCTTCAATTAAAATGAGAAATTTGAAAGTCAGGAAATAAACATTTAGATAATGAATAGTTAAAAAACGAAATCTAAAGAAAGGATGGATGGATGGAAGAAAGAAAAACATAAGTTGTTCGCATTTTTTTTATGGAAGGAGTCTATTTGCAAACCATGTATAAACCATGTGCTGGGCTTTTCAAACATCACCAAATGGAAGGTGTGCATTTTGCAACATCACCTGAAAAAGATTAGCGCATACATGGCCATAGATGGCGTGAGTTCTGTTCCCGGTTTCCCACAGCGGCGGCAAATCCTGGCTAGTGCTCGACGACGTCTGCAGCAGAAATGAAGCTTAAACCAACCCTGGAACTTTAGTCTGAGTATGTCTGTGTAAACTGAACCAAGCCCAAGTTGCAGCGGCTTGCTGTTGTGATCAAGCACGCAGTTGAGTCAAGAAATATCTCCTGCAGAAACAAAATAGCACATGATATGAACAATCCGTAGATGCTGACATATATCTCCATTCGTTTGAGCACACCATTAATTGCTGTACATATCGGAGATAACCAATATGCTATGCAGGTAGGAATGAAAGGGGAAAAGAGATGCTAGTTTATGTCAGCCCTGTCTCTGACTGTCCAAATCTATGCTGACAGATCCTTAATACATGAGGTGTAGATTAAGCATGTAGCCTAGTGGCTCGGAATGTCAAAATTTCTGAGGAAAAAAATCCTTAATATGTACTTCCCCCGTCCCAAATTATGGCCCTGTTCGCATGTCCTTAAACCCGGCTTGATCCGCTTCTTTTTTCATCCGGAACAGTGTTTTTCTCTCACAAATTCCTCCAGACTCCTCCAGATTCTTCCAGGCCTATAAAACATTTGACTTTTTTGACACAAAGTTTAACCACTTGTCTTATTCAAAAATTTGTGCAAAATATCAGTTCTTTTGTCGTGGCTTGCTTTATTAATAAAAGTTCTTCAAGAATCACTTAAATTTGACTATGTTTACATAAATTTTTTTGAATAAGACGAGTGGTCAAACTTGGCATAAAAAAAGTCAAACGTCTTATAATTTGGGAGGGAGGGAATACCTTAAGCACGGGCCATTGGTTGCGATCAAAACTCAGAATGTCCTCAGCAACGCTCACAGCCCCCAAAATGCATTGACAACTGAATAAGCACGCAGATACGAAGCATCGTCAAAATTGGAACGTATTGTAGAGTGCTTGAGGATTGCCCTGAAATGCACCGCACATGAAAAAGCTAGTGGGGTCAGGGTGGGCAGTCCTCTTTTTTTTTCTTTTCTTGTTTTGGCATTCTATCGAGCACCTGAAATGCACACATGAAGAGCTAGGCACTGTACGGAGAACCTGAAATGCACAGCACACGAAGGGCGCACAGAAGATAGGACTCAAAGTGCTCACCGTTCACAGGAAGGAGGAACAACGCGAAGCAGGCACGGCCGCGTCGCCGGCGGAGCGGAGGAGGAAGGGCATTCGCGGTCTAGCGGGCCAGTCGAGACGGCGCTGGCGCATGGGCTTCCCCTCTGGCGCTGCCTGTGCCGCCCGCATACACTGCGGGGGGTTGAACTGGGGAGGGCTCCGGCACAGGACGCGTGGCGGGGGGCAACCGACGGGTAGGCGCGGTGGCGGCGGAGGCGCCCGTGGGGACCGAGCGGAGCCCATGCGGTTCGAGGGGGCTGTTTTTTTGTTTGGGCCTGTCTACTGTACACACGTGGGTTGTTGGCGATATGTAAAACACACAGATTTTAACATAGGAAAAATCACGTGTTTTTGGACTAGTTAGCACATGGTTGTTATATGCCTAAGAAACACACGAATTGAAACACCAGAAAAAACGTGTGTTTTAAGAGAACGCAACACATAAATTCCATCAGGCAAACAAGGCCTACAACTGTTATTCAGCCCAATAAAAACGTGCCAGAGAGGCATACTAACTAAAAAGACAGAGATGCCCAATATCATCAAAGAGTAGTTCAGCCCAGAGCCCAAAAACTAAGAAGACAGAGAGGCCCACTAAAGACGTGCCAGCACATAAGCCCAAAAACAGCAATATATATACTTGGGAAACAAGCCGGGCAAACAGGGGGAAGCCTATGCCCTGCGTGGAGATCAGATCTTTTCGTGGGGACAAGCAGAGCACTGCTCTATGTGCAGATCAGATCACATCCCCACGCAGAGCAGGGGAAAGGAGAAAACAACCGACAGATCAAAGATGAAGATCTCCTCTGCGTGGGGGCAAGCAGACCAGAGGAAAGGGGCAAGCAACCAACAGATTGAAGGGGAACCACTAACCTCAACAGCAAGGTAAGCACATCGACTTCCTCGTAAAGATGTAATCCAAGATTGCTAGTATTTGCTGCAACCAAATTCAGGAATCAGAATTACAGATTAGCAAATTAAGGAACTCAGGAAACAAAAATACAGAATACCGAAAAACAAATTGCATATTTTAAATAGTGCAACTGGTATTTGCTGCTAATGTAATTATACTGATTAAACAAGTATTTTTGGATGTTGCAACCAAGGGGGTGAGAACAACCCAAACACACTACAATGAGCTACAAGAAGCAGCTAGGAACTCTGAATGTGGCAAACTATGCTTTCTATTTACAGCTGATTCTTACTTACAACAGACCTAGTGTGTGTTAGATGCATGGAATATATAATGATGAGAAACCTTCTAACTATCAAAATATGAAATCTGGATGTTATAACAGAACATGAATCTAGAAAGAAGAACAAGATTATAGGAAATGACAGAGGCACAATATCAGATTCACAATTATGAGGAAATGATTCGCCAAGAAGAAAGCAACAATGATGTAAAATTACTCCTAATTCAAAACAGTTGACACAAACAATAAATAAATGAGAACTAATGGCTTCTTCATTTTCTTGCAGGTTTCAATTGCTTCCCTTATGCAACTAATGCAAGCACCAGTCGAGTTTGATCAACTACTTGAGGTAAAAAACATAATTCAATGATGCAATGAAAAGCTATGTAAGTACTCAGCTGCTTGCTTTTTTTATGAAGCAAAATAATATGTATGTCACAACAAGTAGATGTGATGATTATCCAACATCAGTGAAGTCACAAGAAGCAATTAAGGAAGTGCAGTCAGCTCTTTACCAAATATTTGCAGGCACAAATTGTTCTAGTGACCTTTCAAATACCTACAGATACAAAAAAGGTGAGCAAAATCATTGCTTAGAATAAAAAATGACAACATAAGAAGGTTATTTTTCGACTAGAATATATTTCAATGCAGGGAGGCTACACTGAACTTATGATGGAATAAATCAGAAACTCTCAAGAAGATAATCAGACTGACTGGAATACGTAGGTAAAATTTATAATACCAGTACACAAAAATTACAATTCAATCATATGTAAATTACACACATATGTGCAATGTAATTTCAGCATACCAGTACTTTAATTTCAATGCTTCATTATAAACTGTGCAGCAACATGAAGAGATGCAAGGATCATTAACAAAGATGATACTTGGAATGACATGAATGAGGTAAAACTATATTATATATGCTTGTCAAACTAGTTGTGTTATATTATAAATGGTAATCATTCTCATTATCAAATAAATAAAACAGAATATGGGACTTGAAGATCTGGATGGAATCTTTGGACCACAAACTGACTGGTCAATATCAGAGTCAAGGCTGTCATATGAGGTACATACAGATAGCTGAGCCAATTTGATTATATTTATAAGCAATACAAATATGTACTGGCATCAAAGTAAAACGTATCTTTGCAAAAACAGGATGGAGAAATGGCAATCGTCGCTGATGATGATGGAGCAATGACAAGCATAGCTGATGATGATAGATCTAAAATTCAACAATACCATTGGTAAACTGATGTATTCAATAACATGGACATTGATGAGGTACATAAAAAATGATCTCTTCAACTATTTCAGTCCACACTGAAAAAAAATATTTGTATTATAAATCGCATTACTCAGAAACTAAAACTGCTGCTAATATATTTATAGGTGCAGCATGAAAATCAAGATGACCAACCAACAATGGGAGAAAATGACTTGAGGATCATAGCAGTAGAACCAACAAGTTCAGATATTACATCAACAGTAACAGATGATAATGAACATATAAATGGTAGCCAGGAACTGATGGAGGAAGAGATTGAAGAATTCATAAAAAATGAGCAGGTTACAGCATCTGAAGGCAACAATGCACCAATCAACAGCAAGTACACCCCACAGCTATCGATGGAATTTAAGAGTAGGGATGATGCTCACCATTTCTTCAACTTCTATGCGTTCCTAGCCGGATTTCAAGTTGCCATAACACATACGACAAGAACTCATAGTAAGAAGAGAAATAATGAGGTAGTCAAAGTGGCAATGAGATGCACTCGTCAAGGAAAAGAAAAGGAACCAAAGTGTTTAGAGCAAGAAGAAGCTGAAGTAGACAAGGATGTTGGAAAGAAACCGGTAAGGAGAAGGAAAACAAATGTTCAGTAGAAGTCAGATTGTCCTTGTGTTATGATGGTGAAAGAAGAAGGAGGTGTATGGAAGGTTAAAACTCTTGATTTGGAGCATAATCATGAGCTATGCCCTGGAGACAGGGATCAGCTATTTTCTGGTCACAAGTATATGACAGAAATGGAAAAGGACTTATCAAGACTCTGAACGATAACAATATCCCGACTAGGAAGATGGTTTCTATTCTATCGTATCTTAGAGGGGGGGCTTATAGCTCTACTGATGAAAAAGAAAGATATCAGCAACTATAGGACAGGGCTGAACATAGAAGTTAAAGGATCAGATATGACACAAGTACTGGATTATTTTAGAAAGAAACAAACTGAGGATCCATCTTTCTTTTACAAGTTTGATTTAGATGAGGACAAGAGAGTGAGAAACTTGTTCTGGATAGACTGTTCTTCTATGAAATATTATGCAGATTATGGAGAATGTGTAAGTTTTGACACAACATATATGACCAACCGATACAACTTACCTTTTGCACCATTTGTTGGAATCACAGGACATGGGCAAAGTTGCCTTTTCGGATGTGCTTTCCTGCATGATTAGATAGTGGACACTTTTAAGTGGGTATTTCAAACTTTCCTTGAAGCAATGGGAGGAAAACACTCTCAAACGATCATCACAGACCAAGACATGGCGATGAAATCAGCAATAGAGTAAGTCTTCATAAACACAAAGCACAAAAATTGCTTATTCCACATAAAGACCAAATGCTACAATAAGAATGTCAAGGTCTTTGCGGCAAACGAAGGACTATATGAAGACTTTGAAGATATAGTAAACAATAGTCTAACAGTGGAAGCATTTGAGCGACTTTGGAAGAGAATGATTGAGGAAAGAAACCTTCAAGGGAATCACTACTTTTATAAAATGTGGAAAATGAGAAAAAGGTTTATCCCGGTCTACTATAAAAATGACTTCTTCCCTTTCGTACAGTCCACATCCAGGAGTGAGGCAATAAATGCGAGGTTCAAAGACAATATAGGGCCAACCTATAGTATCATCATCTTTCTAAAAGAGTACAATTGGATTGTTGATAGCATAAATCGAGCAGAAAGGCTAGAGGACAGCTATAGCAAGTAGAAAAGGCCAAAGGAATTTATATTCGGCTACAAAATAGAGCAGCAGGCACAACAACTATACAATAGAAACATATTCAAAAAGTTCCAGATACAACTGAAGGCAATATCAAGGCTAAACTACAGGGAAACCGAAGATGGGAAAACATTTGAGGTGTGGCAAAAAAGTAACCAGATTCAGAAGGTTCATAGGTTCATGAGATATACAGTAAACACTAAACTAACACAAGGCGAAGAAGAATTTACCTGCATATGTGCAAAATTCAGCAAAGATGGCGTACTCTGCTCTCATATCCTAAAAATAGTCATTGAAAAGGAAATCAGCACAATTCCAGATAAATACTTCTTAGACAGGTGGAGAAAAAAGAATATGAAGGTACATGTTGAAAGACAAGAAGAGAAAACAGTTGCAACAAGCTCATTGTTGAGATTCAACATATTATCCATGAAATCAACAATATTGAATTCAAAAGGATCAAAAAATGAGAAAGCCATGGAATACCTTATGGCAGAATTCGACAAGATGAAAATCAATTTAGATAGAATGCTATGTGCTCAGCAAACAACTGAAGCACAAAATGACCAGTAAGGAAATGAAGAAGGAGAAACTATAGCAGCACAAGCTGGAGATCCACAGACTGAGATAGATGATCCAAAAAGAATTCAGAGAAAGGGAACGCCACCTAAACCTATCAGAATGAAGACACATATAGAAGAAATAAAGAAGAAACTGGTGGCAGCAGAAAAGAAGAAAAAGAAGAAAACAAATAACACAGACTGTGCAGGTATAAAATTTAAGGACATACAAATAGAATTTAAATCTAAATACAAAAATTCTTATTTATGTGAGCTAATAATGTTTTGTAGGCTTCCCAGTAAAACCAAAAAGAAAGAAGAGGAAGGAAACATCAAATGGTAGCACTGATCCGGAAGCCACACCACACTAAGGACACGGTGATCAAAGACATGCAGCAATTCACGATGATCAGCAGATAGAAGAAAAATTTAAGTAGCCAACATATTTATGTAATTTATATAATGAGCAGGATGTTACAAACCTTAAATTAAATTATGCCTACATCTAAAATTACATATGCTAAGAACTACAATTGCAGTGCCCAATATCTGCAATTTGTATTATCGGTGATTGCAATTATGAAACTCCAAGTAGTACTGATAGAGTGATAAGTACAGTTACCCAAATGTACAGATGAAAGGGCCATAAGGTGCCTGAGTAAGTATTCAGAATCTTACCTGTTTCACCTCTCCATACCACAGACAGGGAATAGCGACGAAACCGACAACACCAGCAACAAGGCATAGTAGAGCAGGCTGCAATAAGCCCCAAAAAAATTATAGTATTAATATTACAGGGATCACAGAAACAAGGGGAAACAAGACAATATAAACCTGAGTAACTTGAATGTCTTCGAAACTGCCTAAATTCAGATTATGTTCTGAATGTCTTCGAAACTGCCTAAATTCAGATTCAAATACCATATTTTTGTATACAACTTGAATCAATTGAAATTATAATTTGTTTCTATTGATACATATTGTGTGGTCCTCTAGGGGCCAGGAATGGACACAAATATTGGTTGTATTGGCAATAACTTAAGGCTGCATGCAACGAGATGGCCTAAAAGTGTGTCTGAGCATGGTTGTACCAATATGGTGCAGAGCATGATCTAAATCCAGCAGGACCAATTCTAGTTACAACATTGATTCTCTATCAAGTGCTACAAAGAATATATATATACCAAAAGTAATAATATTATAAATCTAAAATTCCGATCAATCCCCATGAATCAACAAAAGCAAGAGCTCCATTGATACATCATATCAGTAAATGACATTCTAACAATGTTCTAATATATAGCAGTTTTGTATAGATAACCTAATCATGTAGAACAAAGTTGGCACTTGACACTCATACAGAGGCTGATATTACCGTTCAATAAGGGTTAAAGTCTGCGTCATAGCAAAGTAGAATATAACATAGCACAAGGACAGAAATTTTTATTACTAACCAGGTATTACAAGGTCACCAAGGCCAAGCATGGAGAATGGTCGTGCAGCATCTGCAGTTGGAAACATAAGCTGCACATAACCAAGCAAAGCCAGATCAGCTGAAGCATCAAGATGAGAAAATAAAACTAACTGACAATGGTATTAACAAAGACCAAATTCAGTAGGAAAGAGCACTGACCTTTATATGAGCATCAAAAGATTTAGCCACACTGACCATAACTAGAGTGAAGAACACCCAGAAAATGACATACACAAAAATGTAATAAAAGAACATTAGAATATGCTAATAGAAAAGGAAAAATGCATTTAGATATGAATGTAATAAAACAACAAAGAATGTAATAAAAGAACATGAAATGGTTGTAAAAATTATTTTCAGAAATAGTGCAGTAAAAAATGCAAGGGCCCAGCCCAAATTACTCTAGGAATCAGAACTATTAATCTATTATACATCAGATAAAGGTTTGATATTTTAATATTCATGATTAATAGCTCATTCATTACATATGCTAAGGACTAACATTACATATGCTAAGAACTACAATTGCAGTTCTCAATATCTGCAATTTACATTATCGGTGATTGCAATTGTGTAACTGAATTTTATATTTGTCTTGTTTTCATCAGCAGCAGGTAATAATAGTAGGGGAAATTGGCTGGCGGACACCCACAGTGGTGGTCGTTTGCTGGCGGACACCCAAAGTGGAGCTGTATGCTAGAAGACACTCTAGTTTGTTGTAATTATACCAAAGGACACCACGGGCCGATTTCCACTGGTTGAGGAGAGAGAAAAATTCAGTTTGGACAACCGGTGCCCCTGAGCCACGTTTGGTCTGGTCCAACCAGACCACGACGAAGCGGTACAGCGGGAACGACCGGCTGTCCGTGATCCGGTTTGCCACGGGAGCGGTGCCCTCGACCATGGCACGCGGGCGGCCTCCATCTCCCAGGGCAGCACCGCGCGGGGCTCCTCCTCAAACTTGGTGATCTTGGAGAACACGGAGGGCTCCTGCTCCATGTCGCTGCTGCTGATGGCATGGTCCACTAGCACGGCGCGTAGCTTCTGCATCAGTGGCAGGCTGGCGCTGGCTGGATCCTCCGTGTATGTGAACATGCCCTCGCTGTCGATGGTGGCGATGAGCTCCTTCTCGCTGAACCACGCGCTAGAGAGGTCGCCAGAGGGGTTCATGGTTAGCACCTTCTTCATCACCTAGGTCAGCGTGTTCTTCACCGACGTCTTGATGTTCTCCTTGAGGTGGCGCAGGTCGATGGTCTGGCATAGCGCCACGATGTAGGTGGATGACATGAGCTTTAGGATGTCGATGGTCTCCGCGGTCTTCCTGGTGGAGACGAGGCCCAGGGAGTTGACGTCCTAGTTGTGCTGCTCTGCGCTCTGGACGTGGTTGGTGATAGGGTTGCCCAGGTACTGGAGCTCAGAGTAGTAGGAGGCCATGGCAATCTCCGTGCCCTTAAACCCATAGTCTAGGCTGGGTTTGCGGCTGCCGACTAGGTTGGAGGTGAGCCCATTGTTGTAGAACTCGTTGACGAGCTCGGAGAACTGCGCGAACATGAGCTTGCTGATGTTGGCGATGGCGAGGCGGGCGTTGTCCATGGACACGCCGATGGGCATGCCCTAGAAGTTGCCACCGTGCAGCGCCTTGCCATGGTGGACGTCGATGACTGGGTTGTCATTGACGGAGTTGACCTCGTGCTCGATGGACTTGGTGGCGGCACGGATGACCTCGATCTGGGGGCCTAGCCACTGCGGCGACGTGCGGAGCACGTACCTGTCCTGCTTGGGCTTGAGCAGCGGGTCCAACTCGTTCACCTTCTTGGATTGCTTCATGAAGGCGCTGCCGTCTAGGATGTGCTCCATGATGGCGGCGGCCTCGATGGACCCCGGGTGGTGCTTGAGCTTGTGGGTGAGGTGGTCGGTGTACTCGGGCTTGCCGTTCATGACCTTGTAGAAGACGGCGGATAGGACCTCAGACAGGACGGCGAGGACGTTGGCGTTGTACATCACGATGGCCGCGAGCGCGGAGCCCACGGAGGTGCCGTTGACGATGTCTTGAACGCCTCGGTAGCATCCACCTTCCTCCCATCGACGGTGGTGGCCTACGCGTTGGGGTAGCCCGTGATGAGGCCGGCGATGTAGGAGAGCAGGACCAAGTCGCCCGACACAGTGATGGTGCCCCGGAGCGGCAGGCATGGGATGACCCCAGTGTTGAGTAGCTTGGTGATGGCCTCCAAGATCTCGAAGCGGATGCCGGAGTAGCCCTAGAGGAGGGTGTTGATGCGCACCAGCATCGCCGTGCGGACGATCTCTGACGCAGCGTGTGGCCATCGTTGCCGGTGCCGAAGATTCCGGCGTTGAGATGCTTGCAGGGGAGCGCACATGGGTTAGTCTAACAGCACCGATAGATGGTGAACCGGATCATGGATAGCCGGTCGTTCCCGCTGTACCGCTTCGTCGTGGTCTGGTTGGACCAGACCAAACGTGGCTCAGGGGCACCAGATGTCCAAACTGAATTTTTCTCTCTCCTTAACTGGTGGAAATCGACCCGCGGTGTCCTCTGGCATAATTACAACAAACCAGAGTATCTTCTAGCATACAACTCTACTTTGGGTGTCCGCCAGCCAATTTCCCCATAATAGTAACAGACCACTTTTAACTTCTGTAGATACCTAATACTACCAGTTTTCTCCCACTTACCTACCCCACCATACAGACTTACAGAATATAAAACATGCCAGCGATCTAGGACCAGGACACTAGTGGCCTAACCAACACAAGAGAGAATATTTCAAGGTAGGAGGATAACAATTTTCTCAAATCAACCTTGGAAAAATATAGAAAACGACAACACTTTAAAAACAGCGATACCTACAATCCCTACATATCAAAAGGCACTCAAATTGAATGCCATCCAAACAAACAGAAGCGAAGTCATGCAACACACACATCAAATGCCTCAACGACACACACTGAAGATGTCAGCAACAACACACACTGAAGAAAAACACAACTCATATAACCTGCAGGGAATGACCAAAATCCTCACACTTGCAAGGAATCATCACATATAAAACACAAAATAAATAGACCATCATAGCTATGAAAATTACATCTAAAAAAGTCAACTTCACCTTCTAATGCTCCCTCACAAAATCAAGTAATCACCACATCAATTACTGAACCAAGCAATATACGTCAAAACATCAATAGACATCCCAGAAACAACCTAAAGAACATACCTGGATATAAATTTGTACACCAATTGGCCTTGAGTATCTCAACCAGCAACCACCCAGCAGCAGCAACAGCTTTCAACTACTACATCAGCAGCAAAAAGCAACTTCAAGAAAAGAATAGGTTTTACATACATAGCCAAAGTTCTCGCCTTGATTGCCTAATCGAAACGATTTCAAGAAAGAATAGGATACCTCTTCGTCCTTGCTGATAGGTGTAAGAGCAATTATCACTGCATGGCCATCCTTGTCCTATAGTGGTATTCCAACAGCTCAGATCTGCCTTGCTAACGGCAAAATGACATGACAAATTGCCCAAAGTCACTACAATAATAAAAACACATAGATTAAGTCATACAAAAGACCACCTACACAATAAATTGCCCAAAATCATGATAACCATCCTCAGATTCTGAGAATGCAAATGAAAGTCAACTAATAAATGACAAATTCTACTTGAAGAAGAGCAACTTATATATTGTTTATTCCACCACAACGAACAGGAAAACATCTTGGGTGGTTCAACTAGAGCTCTTAATTACAGCATGGCTCACATGGACATGGAAGAGAACTGAAAAAACCCACACCCAAACACACATATAAAGAAAAAGACACACACACACACACGAGAGAGATTTCATGATAGCTAATACTACCAGACCACTTTCAACTTCTGTAGATAGCTAATACTACCAGTTTCCTCCCACTTACCTACCCCACCATACAGACTTATAGAATATAAAACATGCCAGTGATCTAGGACCAGGACAGTAGTGGCCTAACCAACACACGAGAGAATATTTCAAGGTAGGAGGAGCTGACTTTGTGGGGTCTGTGTTGACACAAATCACAAATAATAGATTTCATGATGTGTTAGCACAAATCACAAGAAACAAAATTTTTCTATGGAAGGACAAGGATAAAAAAGAGGTGTGTGTTGACACAAATCACAATTAACAGATTTCAAGATGTGTTAGCACAAATCACAAGACACAATTTTTTCTATGGAAGGACAAGGACAAAAAATAGGTGTGTGTTGGCACAAATCACAACAAACAACTCAAAAGTTCCACTGAACATGAAAATTTCATAACAAATGCAATTGCATCCAATAGAGAAGAGAAGGGAACGTGATACACTCAAGAGAGAAAAAATAGAGTTATTATACGTCCAGTCTACCTGCTCCTTAAATAGTTCTTCTTTCTCTTCATAACTCGATAGAGCAGTGACCTCCACCTTTATATTGCAGAAAATATGAGTCAGTTGATGCATGAAAGCCTTACTTTAAGAAAACTGATGCACCGACATTGAAGAAATCACTAAGCGCTGCTTCCTTGTAAGTTTCTGTTTCTGAATAGAGTCCCATATCTGATAATAAAAGACAGTGATTGATGAGCATTGTGACATGACAAAGAGGAAAGCATGTAAGCAGAAAATAAAGCATTACCACCTTCTCAATATCCTCCTTGAGAGCTTGTGTTAGGTACTCCAGTGGAGTCTGCAAATGCATGCAAAAATCAGAACACGAGAAAAGTCAAACAAACTGAAAATATCAAACTGTAGAAATAGAGAAAGAAACTGGACTCAGTCCCTGGAACTGTACAAACCTTTGTTTTATGGCGGATAACAAGTAGCAGTGTCGTCTTGCGAGGGCTGAATAAACGCATCAAGACCTTAATAAATAGACAAATGATAATAAGTGACTGAACATGGGAGAAAAGGATTACAATGTCTCACTATAAGAGAAGTATCACCTGAAATACTATTCTTAAAAGAGGCCTGTTAGCAGCATGTTCTCGCCCAATGTCATGACACCACCTGCAGATCATATAATAATTAAATATCTCCCTGCTCACCAAAATTTTAACTTTCAGTAAAGCAGTAATATGTGAAATAGAAACTCACAAATTTATCATAACAATGTCTAAAACTGCAAGAGCAAACAGAGCACTCTGCTTCTCGAAAGTTGTATCATCCTGAAAGAATAAAACATTAGTATATAAGCGATAGATAACATTAGGAAATCAGGTACTTGCAAATTGTAATTTGGCAACCCATCAGCACATGATGAGTCATGGTAAAGCACAACACACAAGAGAACACAATAACGTACTATAGGGGGAGGACCACAACATTCAATTAGTAATGTCGAACATGGAAAACACAATTTGATGAGAAAGAAGAACACTATTTGGGAACATTTAAGTGGAGAAATGGCTGCAAGTACAACTTTCACCTGCCCTCGCTCTCTCCCGTCCGTCCCCTCTAGGTCCAGCACAATAGTGAACGGTTCGATCCCAATAGCCTTGGTGATCCAAATGCCCTTGGTGGTCTAGTGCCTGGTGTGGAACAAAACGAGCAGCGCATATCACACAAACAAATGCAGATGATGTAACAAGCAATACTTCTGTGCTCAATAACAGAATGACAAACGAGTAGCACAAAAAAATAGAGAAAGCACACACTAACCGGATCAGACCGTCATCTTTAGAAGAACAAGAGGAACCTCCACAAACCTCACGCTTGTCCTTGTCTTTGCTATCAAATGTTACTACACTGACACATAGAGGACAAAAAAGACAAACTAACAGAGAAAGCAAGTTTAGAATGCATGGAAAACAACTGTGTACTTTCAAGCCAGCAAAAGACATAAACTTAGTATAATGGTAAACAAACAGTTAACATCAAACATCCAAACATAACATGCATCTTGTTGCAGATGCAAATAGTACCAAATATTATCATCCACTTTAGTTTAGCCTCTTGACTGTAGATTAATATTTACAACCATTTGAGCACCAACTATTCTCATCAACGTAGCTGCTTCTTTACAAAGTACCATGCACTCATAGCATGAACCTACACCCTACATGACAGGAACCTAAACACAAGATCCAAACACAACACGCAGGTCATGCTCTCTTATAGTACTCTTTATAGACCTGAGAAAAAAATATTAGAAACAAAAATCAATTGAGTACATGATGGAACAATACACAAAGTGACATTACACCTAGTACTACCTCAGTATCATATTTCATCACTTTAGATCGACCATCATCAGAACTATTGTATTCATTGAAAATCATGTCATTGATGTACTTGATACGAAGATGCCCAATATCAACTTTAGAAAACTTATCCATCAAATACACATTTAGCTCCCAAAGCTCTAGATTCTTCATCGCAAAGATACCACTATCATTGCTAAAGCTAAAACAAGATATGAGAAAGACAAGACAGAATATTATAAGCACCACACAAAATGATATGATCTAAAAAATAAAAAGACTGTACACTACCTACTCCTCACTCTGCTGAGGTACATCTGCATAGATAACTTCATATCCATGGAACCCAAAGTCAATTTGAACAACTTCACTCCAGACTGTGGTCAAGTTTGGTATCTAAAAGCAAGTAGAGGAAATAATTAGAGTGCAGATATATATTTTTTCTTATTTGAACAAAATTTCACATTGCATTCAAACAAAATGATGTGAATCCATGTGCTGCTGCCACTTACAAATTCATCACGGACAGCTTTATGAAAATATGAGTCTGCTCCAAAATGTAGAGTACAGGAATCCAAGATTACAATCAATCTTCGAGTGATATACACAACAACCACATACCACCGATTATGGAAGAGAATTGGAAAATAAAGCTGACAAAATAACACAAAATGAAAAAGAAGGGATTATTAGCACAACTACAATGCACACAACATATGTCCTAAAGGTTAAAAAAAAATAAAAGGATGTGTTACTCACATATTGGCTGTATGCTAATGACCTTGCACGACCAGCACCCTTAAAGCATTTTACTGCATTATCATATAGCTCCTTCTCCTTGCTATCATTAGGACCGTAATTTCCAATAAAATAGTCCTACAAAAACAGATTGGTCAATATTATTTTATTTGATATAGTTACCACATGTAATTGATAAAAAAACAAATGACACTTACACCAACTTTAGAGAAGAAATAATGCTTGTAAGAATTCTTAGGGTGTTTCCTATGGAATAACAATCTGCACAAAGCATTCACTACAAAGTAATGGACCTTTCCTTAAGGCTTAAGAGAACTTGCAAGTGCACTTAATTTCACAACCACTTGCCCATAATCAATTACTGCAAGACTGAGACAAATGAAAACATTTCATAATTACTTGATTCAAGTGTACTCAAGAGTGGTGAAAACGCTAAGGACGTTGTAAACATTGAAAACTTACTTGGAATGTTTAGTTTCTGCCATCTTCAAAACAACCTCATATATGTCAGTTTCAAGTCTGGAGACTGTTATCTTCGAATGAGGCATCATATAAGGGCTCAACTTGTATTTGCTTGGGATCACTGTCCTCCTAGGATGATGAACAACCAACTTTGCACTAGAAGAGTACCAAGGACCTTGGTTTGAAAAGGACTCAGAGTCGTCTGATAAACCATTGCTTCCCATACTTTTTGCAGAAACAGAAGTCCCACCTCGATGGGATGGAAGAGGTGTAGGTACCTGCAAAATCAAGAAAAAAATATAAAGTTGTTTGAAAATCATAAACTAAAAATTGACATAATAGGTACCTCTATTATGTCTGATTTAAAATTGACATAATAGAGGTATAAAGAATGGGACAATAGAAATGCTTCTATTGCCTTTATTGTCAATATATACACCACTAGTACCGCTAAGGTACACTAGAGTATCAATACTACATGACTGAGAGCACTTGTACTAGCTATTATATGGCTCAGAGCAGCCCCAACTACTAACAAATTGTTCCAAATTGATAAAACTACAAATGTCATTTTACAATGTCAATGTGTACTCTAGAAGGGCTGATTGCAGCTAGAGGAACAGGAGCAATTGATTCTTTAGGAGTCTCAGTAAAAGGTAAAGACTCCATTCGCACAAGGTCATAATCAAGAAATACTACGATATTAGTTACAGAAAAGAGATCACAAGATATATCACAATACAAAATTGATCCAATCTAATAAACAAGCTTACAGTTTCAATATTGTCATTTCTCTCGGTCTCAACGGTTTCATGATTGCTCACGCTACCACTTAGACCAAATGGATTAGAACTCATCCGATCAATAAAAGTCCAATTTTCTGGTCTAGGGCTAAATCAGAAGTAGAAGCTGCTCTCAGATTGAACCTATCAAAAAGTGAAAATAAATCGGGTGCTATAGTACAGTGAATAAGACAAACATATTACAACCACGAATTTAAAAAAAGAACAAGTTACAAACATATTACCACAGAATTGACTTTTTCATGCATGTCATTGGATACAACATGTCAAATCCTAGATATCACTCGATCAATAGGACAAGCTGTACTAGCACCTGATAACGGACCATCAGGACGCCACAGTTTAGGGTCTTCAACATAATTTCCTAAATCATCCTCAGATTCAAACATTCTAAAAGATGGAATGCTAGGACTATTAAAGTAAGGAGCCTTATTCTTTATACAAGGTTTCTCAACAGCTGCTTTCCCTGGTTAATTAAAAAAATGGTAAAGAAGATTGAAAATTACAGGTGATAACAACGGATATTGCACATGTCAAATACCATAATTGCTTTATTTCAATTGTGCAATTTACTGCTAATAAAAGTGCAATCTAAAAAGTGCTAACCGTTAAGAATTTCAAAAGTGCAATTTACGGGTAAAGAGAATGCAATCTACAAAATAGGATTCTTTGGACTGGGCGCTTCTCCTGTTTGTCCTACATAGAGACCATGCTCAAACATGTGCCTAGTTCATATATCATAGATTTGTTAAACATTTTTTTCATCAGTAGAACAAACCTTGGGCCTTCTCAACCATACTCATCGAGGGGGCAGCTGTAGCTGCACTAGTTGCTTTGCCTTCCTGAACCATAGGAATCGAGGGGGGAGCAGCACCTCCACTAGTTGTTTTGCCTTCCTGAATAATGGAAAACAGATGTAACAAGTCCAGTCAGTAGGATATTTTCTTTACTTGATCACTGCCTTAGTACTGTCTAGCAGGATAAGACACAAGAGAAGACCAGAGCACACTATCACATGGATAAGCATTCAGCTTCCAGTGTCATCCTTAAAAAAACAAAATTGACAAACACATACTCACTTTTAGATGAAGCTTCTGACGTTTACTTGCACCTTCAGAAGTTTGCACTAGGACTTCTTCAACAATTACAGGTTGTCCACCGTACCTCCAATTCCAGCATTATCAACATTTGTGTGACTGAGGGGGGATTTGTGAAGCCTTGTAGAGAGTCTTCGTCGAGTCATAGAGCCTACACTGTCGGGACTCGAAGATTGGGATGCTTTGCTTTTCCTCTTATTACTCCTTGTACCAGAAGCTGCACCTGAAAATATACAAAAAAATATGTGAGCAAGAGATAAAAAAGTTAACTGAATGCTGAATCAATGTTACAGAACACTTCAACTACCTAGAGCTGGTGAGTCATTGGAAGGAAGAATTTTAGTTGACTAGGATGATGCATTTTTTTCCTCTTTCGATTCGTTGCACTTGATTCTGCACATGAAAAATATGCATAAAGAGTATAAACAAGATATACAAAAGTTAATTCAATGCTAAAACAAATGAAACAGAACACTTCATCTACCATGAGCAGATAAGTTAGTCGAAGGAAGAATCTCAGTTGGCTGAGAAGCAGCACAATACTCAGTACCAGAAGCATTGTATAAGCCATCTGATTCCATTTTCTCAGTCACAGAAGCTTCTTCCTTGGGATGGACATCTTCCACAATGCCATCTATACCAGCAGCAGCATCAACTTCTTTCACAACTGTTTTACCTCTAACAGCAGCCATTCTCGGATCCAAGACATCTTCCGGAACAATACCATCTACTGGAGAAGGTAGTGGGGCTTCATCTTTAGCAGGCACAGCATCAACACCTCCATCATCAGCATTATCATGTGCTGGAGAAGCCACTCTAGCATTAGAATTCTGAGCCTCAGCAGGTGGGTCGGTGGCATGACAATAACGCTCAGGCATGTACTTGAACATTTTGGCAACAAGTGTGCCAGAACTCCTATAGCCAAGGTTTGTCAAGTGGTTTTTGAAAAGCTCACACATAACATCTTTGTCCTGTAATGTCAAGTTAATAGTACCATATGAATCATGTATTTTTCAATATAGAAGAATACTCATAAACATACTAGACAAGGCACATACCTCTATACGGATGAAATCACAATGTTTATCCAGAGTATTCCTAAAGGAATCACGAGCATCTGCTGGTAGGTATGCTTCTGCATAGCAAGTGTCCTCAATGGATTTCACCTACACAAAATGTATTCAAGTCAGCCAGTGATCTAAAAAACAACAAGAGATGTATGTGTCATGTAATACAACAAGAGAACTCAAAAACAATGAAATCATCACATAGTTTGGCGATGATATAACAAACAACATTTACCGGGCGCTTTCCATACTTCTCACCAGACACACGATCATAAGAAGCATATTTGTTAATCATCGAGCCCTTCCAACAGAGGATCCTTGGTAGATTTGGGGGGAGCTCATTACGTTTTCCAAAGTTAACAAAATCAAGATAATAAGCCTACAAAATATTTCAAAGACATCACTAAAATAGGGTACATATCCAAGACAAACAACAGAATACAGATAAGAAAGGAGCAACACAGAAACACTTACAGAAAGAAAGTATCTGCAGCCACCAATAGTGCTTCTATTCTTCTTTCTGTAGTTTGAAATCGAAGCAAACAGCCAATCAAACACAAACTTGGACGAATCCCATTCTTTCACCTTAGATACATCAATCAAAGCACCAAGGTACTATGGGCTGGGAAGAGTACTAGAGTTTGCACACAGAAAAGTGGACAAAGCAACAACCATAAAGTACCGAAACACATCATCATCTGACAAAGTATCACCTAACAACTTCTCGCCAAAGGTCTTGATCAGGGGCAGAGAAGCCTCATCGATTTTAGAAAGAAACTTGGTCTTTGCAGAGTCATTATGATTTTCCCTAATGTCTTCACCACCTATTGGAAGGCCTAAGAAAAGATGAACTGCCTCTGCAGAAAATGGGATCACTTTCCCTCCAACAACTATGTCACAGCAATTCAAATCAACTTGATCTGCTATCCATTGCACAAAGCCTCTAGGTGTAGAACAGCCATCATACTCCAGCAAGATACCGAAACCCTGATCCCCAATAATCTTCTTCTTACGCTCATCCAATTTCACAATTATCTCTCCAAAATACTTACTATTGAACCTAGAGGATGCTCTCTCTGATGTACTTGCAGCAGCACTTGATTTCCCATTACCCCTGCCTCTGACAGGTCTGTTAATCTGAAAACCGATGCAAAAAAATAATATAAAAATTCTAGTTAAGCTACTGAATTCAGTAAACATGGTGACAAATAAAAAAGAAGATTAGTTAGGTACTGAATTTACCTTTCCAGAACGCGTCCGGACGCCAGACCGTCTTGATTTCCCATTGTTGCCAACAAACTTAGCAAACTGTAAGAAAAAAATAAATAAATGGCTTGCATCACACTACAAAAGTCTTCACACTACAAATATATGGTGTAAATATATTATCATTCTTTCAACTGTTTAAAAATGATTAACATAAATTTTTTGTAAAAATGATTTCCCTGGCCTAAGAATTTGGTAACTAGTCTATATCAAACAACTGCGCTACAATTTAAATACAGAAATCTTCACCATATAAAGTTCAGAACATACTCCAGATAAGGCTTCCTGCACATGCTTGAAAGTCTTCAGCATCTCAGCAGTATCAATATAATCATCTGTGGGGTTTCGATCCTAAAAAAGGCAACACCATATATCATATTATTATAATAAACAAGTGCACAAACAAAATAAAATCAAGTGAACTTAGTACCTCGCCAACATTCATAGAATTAGAGTTGTTTTCTTCTTCACAATTCATAGCAAAGTCATCCTCACTCTCACCATTTCCAGAATCAGCATCAGAAAGAAACTCATCATCATCCATGGCTACATAACATAACAAAAAAAATTGGTTAATGACCTCATTGCTAACTGCAGCCAATAAAAGAAGAAGCAAAACAACTAGCTCCAAAAGTAATTGGACGCTTATAGAATAAATAAAAAAATAACTGAGAGCCTTCCTGAAAAACTAATACTTATAATATCAACTCCGGCTCTTCCGCAATAGCTAGTATTTTAGGACATGAATTTTAGGACAAAAAATGAACTAAGATCACTGGAATAACTAGAGCCAAATATATTATATATCATAGTTCAATATAATAATTACAAGCCAGCAATAGCTGGTATTCAAAAAAAACCAATACTTATAATATCAACTAACCAAACTACAACTCAACATCGTCACCATCGTTTACACTAGGATACCTATATCGGCACAGAGGGCACGACTTATCGCTACCAAGCCACTCAAAAATGCATATCTTATGGAAGACATGCATACAAGGCAGCACCCTCAGTGTCTTCATGGCAACCTCTAAAGCAGTTTCGTCATCGTCCTCTTTTCTGATATCTAAGACACCCAAGCAGATAGCACAGACATCGTCGTCTTTCAAAGGCAACTCTACTAAAATAGGTTGGCTTTCAATGCGAGGAGCTGACGATTGAACAACAGGGGGACATGAAGAGCTCCGCATGCGCCTGTCCATCTAAACTCAAACAATAAAAGATGAAAATATTAAAGCTACAATCAATATATTGAAAGCTTACAGAACAAATAAAGAAATAACATAAGTACGGATTACAACTGAACTAGCTCTACACTGCTTTGTGCTAACACTATAGGTTCAGACTAGAAAAAATACCTCATAGATCAGTATAGTTGCAACTTGCAAGTGCGGGCCTAATATTGTACATGTGACAAGAAAATAAATTCTACTCGATTTGAGGTTCAGAGTTCCATTTTTTCCTTCAAGGTTTAGTGTTTCAGACCTTTTCTACATTCTACTGCGTGAATGCATCTTATCTGGTAGAGTACCAAAATTACAATATAAGCTTCAGGAACCATGTGGCACAATAAATACGAGTACAACCTAATTGTGATGCACAAGAACATATCACTCCAATGGATTAACCATCACTCATTGAACTGAAACTAATAGGAACATTTATACTAAAAAACAGACACTTAGAAAACATAACAACTAAAACTAAAGAAGATGTATGTGTAGATGATGAGCAGGCCTTAACAAGTACTCCTATCACGCTCGTGCGTGCTCTATAGAGAAGGACGCACGCACGCTGGCCTCTGTGGAGTGCAGACTGCGGTACGGGGTTGCAGCGACAGCGTGTCTTCCTACTCGCCAACGGCCAAACAACCCTAGAGAGATGGGCCTACACCACTAAACGAGGTGCAAAAAGCCGCCGCTACCACACCACGTCTTGCAGAATGGATTCTAGCAGTAGCTCATGCTCACTGCAAGCTGACAGAGGCACAAGATAGGGCTACATGAATCATATTACTACATTACAGAAAAAACTTACTCAGAAACTGAAACTGAAGAAAAAAGAAATACTAAAACTGAACCACAGACAAAACAAACAAATCAAACTGACCCTATTGGAAATCAAACTCACGCTTATCCAAAGTCAAGAAAAACACAAAGTCCATCATGCTTGATAATATAGTTCTGTATCTAACAGTTCGGGGTTCTCAATATCTCTGAATGCATCACTGTCAGAGGTGGCATCAGAATGCATAAACCCAAATGCACATGCCTGAATGCATCAGTCTGGCAGTATAAACCCAATTGTCATTTAGACTAACCTTTGGCAGCGATGTATTTTCATTTATACTGCGTAAACCCAATATTTTAACTTGTGAAATTTTCATGATGCTGCTCCTTCTATTCACTACCTCCGTTGCTAGCTTATGAATCATGGGAGATAGATATCCCCAGGCAAGTGAAAGAGAAACCTAAACGAATGGTAAGAAGACGAAGCAAGCAGACCTACAATGTGAAGAGGCGGTCGTCGATCTGGACCTCCTTGGTGACAAAATCCGCACTGATGGTGGCCTGGTTGTTGAACTTGTTGTTGACGTAACTGCGCGCACCAAACCGAGGAATCGGTCCCCGATCAGTACTGAAAATTGGAAACTAAAATTTGGACTGAAAATTAAATTGAAATCTGAACCAAAAAACATGCAAACAAGAAATTAATATTCAAGACTTAAACTGAAAATAGGCTACACTGAAATTAAACTGAACTTGTTGGACTTCAACTGAACTTAAACTAAAAATGGGTTGTAAATAACTTAACCTAAAATTGAACTGAAACTAAAGTAAAACTGAAAATAAATTCTACTAGAATTGAACTGAACTTTCTAATCCTTTGACAATGGATGTCATCACTAGGTACCCTGAAACCTAAACTAAGACTGAAAAAAACTAAAATAAAACTAGAGTAAACTAATAACTCAACTGAAAGTCTCAGGTAATAAACAATGAGACATGGATCTGCAACTAAGCTATAGCTACCCATACGCTAATGGGCCGAGCATCCATGAAGATGAAGCTAAAAAAGGAAACTAATAGAAGGAACTAACAACCCTGCAAAAAAGTTCACCAAAAATCGCTCCAGTCATGATTTGAGACAGAGGAGCGGCAGATCTAGGACTGGGTCACTGGGATAGTGGGAGGGAAAGCTAGAGAGCAGATTATCCTAGAAATCGCCGTGGCAACCGACAGCGGGCCTCATCGCCGCGCGCGGTCACGAGTCCACAAGGGAGGGTGAGATGCGCGTACAAATTTCTGTGCGGCGCGGGGGACGGCCTGGGCAGAGAGCGTCGACGGGATCCAGCGGATTCCGCCGGTGCAGCCCGGGGGGGATGGCCTGGGCGGAGAGTGCCGACAGGATCCGGGCGATTCCACCGGTGGAGGCCGAGGTCCGGGGGCTGGAACGGTGCCGGGGTCCGGGGGCTTCCGCTGGTGGAGTCGCGGCGCGGCGCCGCGGGGCAAGAAAGAGCACGACATTAGTGTACTCTCAGTAGGACGCTCGTCAGAGATGGCCGGGAAAACAACATTCAGAAGAAATGGGACAAACCAAAACGCAGTAGAAATCGTCGGTCGGCCCTAGCATCCATGGAAGAACTTACCTCGATGAACCCTAGAAATAGCCGGTCGCCAGCCTAAGGAGAGCGGCGCGTCGCCTAGAGTCGCTTGAAGAAGCCCAAACAAAATGGAAATGGAGGGTGTGGGGTGGGGTGGGGTGGAGGACGGACGCCACTGAATCGGGCGCGACTCCCCAAAAACTCAAAACTAGCGCCGACATCCAGGTCCACAGGTCAGAGAAACAAAAGAAATCCATGTGCCAACAAAAAAAAGAAACACACATATATTGTACAGCATTCCTATTTTATTTTCGTATTGGCGATGTTTCTGGAAACCTGGAGGCCGGCACGGTGGCTGCGGGGATTGTACGGACGGAGGTGTGGTGTGTGCAGACGGATAGAGAGGACGGTGGAATCATGTGGCTGGGAAAAGGCGATGACGTGGCTGAAGGAGGGAACATTTTTTTTTGTTGTACACAAATAAGAGTAATGGTAGATAAGTTGGGGTAATCGGTAAACAAACAGCCCCTTAGGACTGAGACCACGACAGCTGATATTTGCTTCTCTCCAATTATTATGAAGCTGATGATAACATTTGCCATGTTCGTTTAGCTGATAAGCCATGGTTGAAAATATTGTTGGTTGATTTGCTGTGAGAGAAAAATATTGTTCATTGACTGAAAAAGTACGGCTTATAAGTCAAACAAACAGGGCGATTATCACTGGATGTGGTGTGGGCATCTGGTAGCTAATAATAAGAGAAGCATGTAATATCTTGCCTGGTGTAGCTAGATGACTCGTGTAATTCAGGAGCCCACATGAGATATTTTGGCAGATGCATGTAGGGGAGGCCCGGGCTGGGCGGGCGCAGCATTGTGGCTCCACGGATAATTAGTCTGTTCGCTTATTGGTTTTAGGTATAGCTTATCAGCCAGCCAACAGTGTTTTTCTTTCACAATAAATTAACATCAGTCGGGCTTATCAGCCCAGAAACCAACCAGCGAACAGGCCGAATGGCTAGCTGTCGCATGGATTTGGGTGCTGAAACATTTCCCATGACCCGATAATTACTCGGATCAGGACGGCGAACGTTGCGAAGGTGGGTCAAGCACGCATCTGGCCTGTTCGCTGGTTGGTTTCTGGGCTGGTTTGAGCTGGCTGTTGCTGGTTTATTGTGAGAAAAAAACACTATTGTCTAGCTGGTTTGGGCTGGCCGAAACCAACAAAGCCAGCATTTTTGGCCACACCCACACCAAAGAACAAAGGGAACTTGAGTACGAGGGGCCTAGGCTAGCCTGTGTGAAGCGGCAACAAATAGCAAGCCACAGGGCGCAGATGAATGCATCATGCGGCGGCGCCTGGCGGCCTCACAGGGGCGAAGCTACGTGGACTGACCCGAGTGCACCGGCACCAAGGTAAAATAAAAAATATAAGTTAACAGGAAGTAATTTGTACTTCTTATGCATTATCCTAGGCTAAACATGTGCACCACAGTGAGTCCATGCTTGATGCGTTCATAGGCCACAAGCAGGCCAATCTTGCCGTGCGGTCGGCCCAGCTAGGATGGCTAGGAAATAGACTAAATGCTGAACGCATGATGCCTCATTTCCTTCGCGTAGAAACTTTGACCGCGACTGTAACTCTACGACGACTACGAAGCGGAGAGATAATTTCCAGCTGGGAACAGTGTTTTTCTCTCACACCAAACCAGCAGGCAGTAAATAATCCACGATACGATACGGCCTCCCGAACAGGCTATGAGTGGGCGAGGGGGAAAAAACGTTGCTCACGGCTCACGCCTCACGGATCACGGCCACCGGATTGCTGCGCCGACAGGACTGCTAGAGCTCATCGCCAAGTCGCTAGAGCTCATGTCGAGTAAGCTTCTGCATCTTTGAATCTTTGATCAAATGAAATATTTGTTTTTTTCTCACTTAATTCTTTGGAATAACGTGCAATGACAGGTAAGCTTATGGATAGATGGTTGAAAAGGAAAGCGCCAGATTATGTTAGCAATTCGGGGGCTGTTAGCAATGCTAATACTTCTCATGAACCTCATCAACAAGAAACCAATGTTCGTGTTTCAGCTCCAGAGGAAATCGATTGGGAGGAGGAGATCCAATTTGATCCAGGCAAAAGGAAAGATATACGTGCTTATCATCCTAATCTTCGAGATTCAGGAAGAAGAAAGTATTTGCTAAATGGGCCTTGTCAACCTCGCACTCTTGATTTTCCAGGGACTTGGATTGAAGCAAAATGTAGAAGGTTTAATCCGGAATGGTTTGATGAATTTGGAAATTGGTTGAGTACAGCGAGTCCACTAATAAAGCATATTGCTTTACATGTTTCTTGTTTAGAGACCCTACTAAGAAGGGAGCTGGTTACAAGTCATTTGTCATAGATGGTTGGAATTGTTGGAATAATAAAGATAGATTAAAGGAGCATGTTGGTGGAGTTGGCAGCCCTCACAATGTAGCATTGAAAAATGTGAAGTTATGTTGCAAAAAGAACAATACATTGATGTTGCTTTACGCAAATAGCTCGAGTCTTCTAAGAATGCATATTATGTTCGACTCAATGGTGC
This sequence comes from Miscanthus floridulus, assembly GCF_019320115.1. NCBI lineage: Eukaryota > Viridiplantae > Streptophyta > Magnoliopsida > Poales > Poaceae > Miscanthus > Miscanthus floridulus. Next base: position 102,836,548 of record NC_089598.1, read on the forward strand.
CATTGATACTGCTAGATTGCTACTAAAGCAAGGTTTGTCTTTTCGGGGTCTTGATGAGTCAAAGACATTGGAAGGATCTAACAATGCCTAGATGGGGGTGAATAGGCGTATCTAAAATTAACTGTAAATGCTAAGTTCAAATTTGTCAGTCAATGTCGGAAGTCCCGGCGTTTGGGTCGGAACTCTTGACGTCGTCAGAAGTTCCGGCACAAACGTCAGCAGTCCCGACGCCTACGTGAACTACAAAAGCAGTGCCAAATTTAACTTTGTGGATAAATAATCTTACAACCCCACTTCCTAGTAGTTTGGTGAAGATGTTGTGTCACTCCCTTGACGCCATAATGCCTTCAAACCGTAGATCGAGTCCAAACCCTAAAATAAAGTTTGGGAGAGAAGGAGACAAGCAAATACAAGTAATCTCTAGCAATCACAACAAGCACACAGGACACAAGAATTTATCCCAAGGTTCGGCAACCCCACAAAGGAGCTCCTATGTCCTTGTTGTTGAGGTGACCACCAAGATCGGAGTCTCTTCCACCTTCTTGCCTCTCTCAAAGCGACCACAAAGATCACTTGAGCTTTCCACTAAGAAATCAAAGGGTAATACAAACTTTCCAAGGCTCTTCCATAAGATGAAAGCTCTTGGGCAACGCCTAGCCGGCTAGGGGCAAACCCCAAGAGTAATAGGCGCAAAATCAACCGGCTTGACGAAGAAATTAAGTGCTCAAGCTTGCCAAAGTGATTCTCTCACTTAATCCACTCTCCTTTCACTCAAAACCCTAAGGGAATCGAAGATTGGAGCAAATGAGGGAGGAGGGGGGGTGCCTTTCTTGCTTGGGGCTGTTGGGACGAAGTTAGGTCAGCTGTGAATGAGTCCGTAACGGTTAGAAGTGAAGAGAGGGGTATTTATACTCTTAGTAGAAATCTAACCGTTCAGATCTACGTCGGAAGTTCCGACGTAGATCTCGGGACTTCCGACGTTAATAGAAAGCACTGTTCACACAGGATCAGAAGTCCGCGTATGCAAGTCAATGTCGGAACTCTCGGCAAACGTCGAGACTTCCGACGTGCGCAGGTAAACAACCAGCCAGCACCGCTTCAGGTGTCGGGACTCCCGACATGGGTCGGGACTTCCAACGTACGTCGGGAGTTTCGACGTGCACAGACAGCCGGCCAGCAGAACCATTGATGCCGGGACTCCTGGCTTGGGTCGGGACTTTCGACTGTCGGGAGTTCCGACTCACGTCGGGACTTCCGACGTCCACAGTCACCGCCAAGGTTAAGTGACTGGGAGTCGGAACTTCTGGCATGAGTCGTGACTTCCGACACCAACAGTCATAGAAAAAAATCTACGTGCTCATGGAGTGCTAGGGGGAGATTTTATTTTTATGCTTGAGCACCCTATCTTCCTCAGACCAACTAAGTTTGCATCCCTCTTTATAGAGCGGCAGATCCTAAACTCAAAAACAAAAATAAAACCTTTGGAAAGCGTTTTGAGTTCGTCTGCCTTTACAACTTCAAGAATTGATGGATACCATTTCATCTTTATTAACTCTTTGAATCTTTCATGGGACTAATAGCTGCGATATATCTTATTAAGATCACATTAGTCCCTAATTTGGATGTCATCAATACACCAAAACCCACATAGGTGGCAAATGCACTTTCAATCTCCCCCTTTTTGGTAATTGATGACAACCAACTTAGGCTTTTACAAGAATGAAAGAATGTAAAGCTTTTGAACCCCAAAATTTATGAAGAGCTCCCCTTGATGTATGCATGAATTTGAATTTCAATTAGAATCAACTATACATGATTTGCATACATCAAGACAAAAGTTCCCCCTAAATTTTGCAATCCGCGGGGTGCAACAAGTGTGTGTGAACAAATAGATATCCGTGAAAAGAAATGCAATATGACATGTTATTTCACACAAAAAGTAAAAAAAGAGTATGATGGCCAAGATTTCAAAGTAAAAAAACTTGAAGCAACACATGGCCATCCAAAAACCATTCACCATCACAAGTATAGACAAGTACAAGCGAATAAGTTAGATAAATAACCATTACTTGTCCTACAATCATTCATCACAAACATATCTATAAAGTTGTCCATCACAAGGTAGCCACCACACGGAATAGTTCACACAAGATAAAGGTTTTTAAGTCTCAAAACAAAATGACCAATAACTAACTTATTACAAGATATCAAAGCCTAACACTCCCCCTTTGTCAACAAGTGCCAAAAGGGGTAGGCCGCATGAAAAACCAACTACTCATCCTCGTAGTCATCATCCTCATCTTGGTCACCGTCCTAACCACCATCGTCGTCTTCATCATCATCCTCCTCTATGTATTCCTCATCTTCTTTTGTCGCCTTGCCCTTGCCATGAGGGCGAGAAGTCGCATCATCTTCATATACCGCACAAGCCTCATCATATAAAGCCAATGGATCACGGGGAGGCACAAACGACGGTGGAGGAGAAGACACAATCCCTGCGTGTTGTTCCAACCGGTAGAGCCTCTCTTGCATATCGTGCTCAAGTTGAGCACTAGCACAACACTGTCCAAGCATGTATGTCATGAGGAACTTGAATTTGCTTGGCTTCTTACCCGAGGAGTACGAAGTGAGTGGCTCGGCACTAGAAGAGCGAGCAGCAGCAGCAGGTGGTGAAGCACCACGGTGAGAGCGAGAACCCGAGACACCTTTCCCTTTTTCTTTGGCTGTAGCACCTTTCTCCCTTAGTTCTCTTACATCAGAGATGGATGTCTTGTTGGAAATCTTTAGGAGATTGTGCTGAGTGTCTATGGAGAACCGAATGCCGGACACTTGCTCAATGACATGCATAATGTATGGTGCATAGGGAAGATGCTTCACCGGATCCTTAGTAGCATCATGTATCTTGTTCCAAATGTATCTGCTGATGAAATTTTTTTGAAACTCATCTCCAAATCACGGAAGCACCTTCTGAGAATCATCACGAAGGAAGGTGGAGTCACCTCGCTTCAGATACAAGATCTGTCTCAGAATGTTATTAAGGACATAGTAATATGGCTTCAGATATATTGTATGTCCATCAAGGTACATGTGTTGGTACTCCTCCAAGGCTACGTCGTCATACTCAGTCAACTCAGGTGCAGTGCGGTCGATGTGACTCAAACCAAGAAGGCAAGAGAAAGTGATGAAGTCCACCTTATAATGCTTGCTTTCAATGGTCCAATGAATAAAGTCAACAACACCGATAGGGTCTCTCTAATGATGATAGGAAGCATAAAACTGACAGATGAGCTCATTGTTCTAATGCTTCCTAAACTCTAGCAAGTACGACATCCCTATTGGGTGTATATCACAAACCATCTGCTCCTGCTCGGGCTCCTTGTACTTACCAAGAGAGTATGCATCAATGCACTTCATCTGAAGGATCGGTGGCTCCCTCTTCTTCAAAAACTTCAGATAGAGAATGGAATCATAGAAGTCATAATAGAATGGGTGCCAGAAACGATACTCAAGCCATAGATCCTTCTCGTCCTCAGCATAAAGGTTCCTTCCCCTCATGGACCTGATGTCCTTAACCCAGTGACGATAGTCCACTGGTAGAGGAGGAGTCCAACCACCAGTAGGATTAGGAGCCATGGCAGGCTCCCGTATGATAGGCAAAACGCCCGAGAAGGGAACGAGCTAAGAGACGAAGCCCGGGCCGTGAGTCGAGGTGCGAGTCGGTGGAGCAGCAATGGTGCGGTCGGCATGCTCAAGAGCTTCTTCTTCGGCATCAACAATCGGAACATCCCCAACAAAGGCCAGAGTAGGAGGAGGAGCGGCAGCCGATGATCCTTGATCGTCATGGTGATGGGCACGGGAACCACCAGCAGCAGCACAGGGACCTCCTGCACCAACATGGTGATATGCCACTTTGGTGTGGCCAGACAGCTTGGGGATAGCGGCACGATCTTAGTTCTTCTTGGATCGCTTCTCCTTATGACACGAGGGACTGCCACCGTCCATGACTGCGAAGAACACAAAGTGGAACTAAGAAACAATACAATGAGACACGAACAAACATCGAGAATTGAAGAAATATGAATGGAGTGGTCATCCTAGGGTTGGGAGTCCTGGCCGTAGTTGGGACTTCTGACAGCCGAGAGTTCTAGCCTGGCGTCGGGAGTTTCAATGAGCGGAACCTCCAACGGCCACCGGGACTTCCGGCGCACATGGCGACCATCCCATTCAAGGGGCTTCAAATTGTGACACACATTCATACAAGGAGGACAGAGGAGTAGAGAGGGAGAAAGAATAGAGGCAAAGCGCAAGGTACATTGACAATAGGGTTAGGGCACCACGGTAGTACCTTGAATCAAGCAAAGAGGAGATGGAGAAGGACGAAATCGCTGTCCACGAACAAATCGACAATCCCGAGCACCACCACGAACAGAATCCCCACCACACCACCAAGCCAAGGAAGGAGATCAAAGCATGGGCGGTGGTCGAAAGAGCCGGTAGGACTCCCGGTAGCGCAACCGGAAGGGAGGGTAGCCGGAACCTTCGGCAGGCCAGAGCCACAGACAGGGCACGACGACACGAGGAGGAGTGAGGAAGGGCGGGGGCGGCACATGGAAGGGCTAGGGCGGCGCGAGGAGATGGATGGCGACGGGAGTGCGGGGATGGAGAGAGTAACCACAGTAAAAGGGACCAGGCCGGTTATAAATGAGCAGGTGAAACGATGCGGCGTGGTCAAAAACTCAGATCTGCGTCGGGACTCCCGACGTACGTCAGGACTTTCGGCGGTCGGGAGTTTCAGCGCGAGCCGTGACTTCCGGCCATCGAGAGTTCCGACCTACATCGGGAGTTCCGACACAGGGAAACTGAAAACACCTCAACCTACACTCACTCTACCATGTGGGGCAAAAATATGATGGACACTAACATTTTCACAAGTGGCTAGATTTCATTCAACCAACACAAAGCAATAGTCACTCATGAAAATTATAAAATAGATTTTGAAAGTATCACACAATGTTTTCTTAATTCTTTTCTCCTAACTGGATCAAATAAAATGTGTATGCAAGGGATCAAGCCACGTTACGAGAATCAATGATATTTAGTTCACTCCTCAAAGCATAAAATCTTGACTCATCTAGGGGCTTTGTGAAGATATCGGCTAGTTGTTTTTTGATGCTCACATGGTGAATGGCGGTATCTTCTTTGGCTTCGTGGTCTATCAAAAAATGATGCCGGATGTCTATGTGCTTTGTTCAAGAGTGGTTTACAGGGTTGTTGCCAACTTCATGGCACTCTCGTTGTCACACAAAAGTGGAATCTTGGTTAATTCACATCCAAAGTCATTTAAGGTTTGCTTCATCCAAAGTAGTTGGGCACAACAAGCACCGGCTGCCACATCCTCGGCTTCGGCGGTGGACAAAGCAACGGAATTTTGCTTCTTAGAGCTCCAAGACACCAAGGATCGACCAATAAATTGACAAGTCCCGGTAGTACTCTTTCGGGTTACTTTGCAACCGGCATAATCTGAATCGGAATAGCCAAGTAACTTAAAAGTGGAGCCCTTAGGATACCACAAGCCAAGATTTGGAGTGTGCACTAAATACCAAAAAAATCTCTTAACAGCCATCAAATGACATTCTTTCGGATTAGCTTGAAATCTTGCACACATGCACATGCTAAACATAATATAGGGCCTAGATGCACAAAGGTAAAGAAGGGATCCAATCATGGAGCGATATACATTTTGATCGACGTCCTTTCCTCCTTGATCAAGATCAAGATGTCCATTGGTTGGCATGGGTGTCTTGATGGGCTTGGCCTTGTCCAAGTTAAACTTGTACAACATGTTGTTGGTGTACTTAGTTTGACTTATGAATGTGCCATCCTTGAGTTGCTTGATTTGAAATCCAAGGAAGAATTTTAACTCTCCCATTATGGACATCTCAAACCTATTTGTCATAATCCTACTAAATTCCTCACAGAAAGCTAAATTAGTACTTCCAAATATTATGTCATCGACATATATTTGGTAAACAAAGATATCATTATTGACTTTGCGAGTTGTAGCACCTGGTTTTAAAGACAAAACTAGATACACACTATATGTGAGCCCAGGAAGTCAAATCTCACATATAGCCACAAATAAGGATAATATCAAGAGACAATACTTATTATATAACGTATTAGTAAAAGGAAAATAACCTCAGAGTATAGACAGCGAAAAGTCGACTCCGATCTTCAGGCGAAGACTCCAAATCCATAGGGATGACTGACTGGTTGACCACAAGCCTAACTCCTCCAAACCAGCAATCTGGTACCCATCCAGGATTTTTATTGGCTGTAAAGCAAGTGTAAGCTCACCATGCTTAGCAAGTATATCAAAGGAATCTATGAGGCTCAAAAGGCTTGACACTGTTTGACTGCGGTTCGCAATTTTAGTTGATCAAGTTTTAGCATCCTGTATCACTACTTTAATGAACAGTCCCAATTCCCAAGTGATATTAAAGTATAATCAAGTTTATCTCAATTCCCAGCCATCCACCATCCACAGTAACCACTAATCTTGAAGGATCTAGACCGCTCGTATCCGTGAGCACGGCTGTTATAATAGGTTAAATATTTCTGCAGAAATTATACATCTTTACCCACCGAGCCGCGATTCGTAATGCTAGGGTTTGCAAAGCCCACTACACCTCTTCCCAGGAAGTGTGGCAAAGTTTCACTATGAAACCCTTAGCTAGTTGCACTAACAGGTCGTAGCTATAAAGGAATGGCACACGTGGGCATCGCAGCATGGTGCACACCCTAATAGAAAAAGGAAAGATACCCTCTTACCCTTACTAGAGCTACAGACAAGCTAGTACAATCTAGTTAATAGGTTAAAGTCAGAGCCATGTGACACTCGGGGTTATACGGTCCCTCCTGGGTTGCCGCTTCAGGATTAAGTCCTTATGGAGAGGCACTGGAGTACTCAACCCCGTACTCTAGCCCCCTATCTATTGCTACAAAGCTTCATGTTATCATATTGCATAATGTCTTTAATCATGTTTAACTATTATTCTATGTTCAGCGCTGCATCATCTATCCAAAATGCATACCCAAACCCTGGTAACAAGGATATGTGGTACAAGAATTCATCTAGGTAAAGTCCTTAAGGGTATATCAAATTAGACACATGCATGAATATGAAGTGTAGTAATTCATAGGTACAAGGGGCCTTTGGTACACTTGCCTTAAATACCGATCCTTCGGTAAGCTTTAATCTTCAATGTCCTTCTTCTTCTTCTAGATCACCACGTATATCTCACCGACTGGACGTAATCGTAGAACACCACACAACATCCATACACATACATGCATAGCATACAATTGCAACTATATCAGAACAATACACCAATCATAGAAAAATAAGTAAAACAGTTTGAAATACAATTCTACGCATCGCTACGAACACACAGACACAAAAGACACGCTATACGCGATTCAACAAAAAAAGCGACTATCGAAGGATTTTCAGTGCAACGGAAAATAAAACCTATCCATTTAACTTATTTTAACTGTAGAAACACATGTAAATATTTTCATTAATCAACTTGATTCATTGCTTAAGAAAGAGCGTAGTATAAAACCTATATTGACTTTATATTCCAAAAATAATGCAAGTGATAGTATTAATACAATTAACTTTTTAACTGCCAAAACACATTTGAATAACATGAGAACCACTAACGCCAATGTGTAGAACACGCCAAAACAAAAGTAATGCGACAAGAACGGCTCGATACTATGGTTATGAGAACGCAAGAGACACTAAGAAAGGAGCTATGGTTAAAAGAAAACCACTATCAAAAGATTTATATTATATTATAAAAGAAACAACTACGAGCTTGTTTTAGGTTAGCTAAGAAAACTATAAGAGCAATATTGATTTAGATTAATCACAACATATTTAGTTTTAAAAGTCGAGTTAAAGCTAATCATGTATTATTTATAAATGTTATCACATAATTTATTAAACAAATTAAACTTTACCTTCGCAAAGGAATTAAGCATGTGACAGCATCTACTCGTACTTATCTCAGCTAATCAAATTATATTCTAGAAACACTTTTAAGTTAACAATTAATCATATTAACTTTTATGTATAAATTATCAAAGTTAAGCACCTATATTGCTTTTAATTCCAAACTAGTGTGCAAATATACTAACCAATTTAATATTTAGCTATATATGGAAAAACATGTCACATGAAAAACATTGCCCCTAACATATAGTTCACGTCAGCACGAACCAAACGCAACTTAAACGGTGCAAAACGGAATTAGAACTTAAATTGCTTTTAATTAAAAGTTATTGAATAATCCTTAATCAAATTAATATTTAACTTATAAATTTCCAAGATATGAGACATGTTAAACATCGCTGCTAACATGTAACACACACTGTGATGAAACTCGCGCAATCGAATCGAAATCAAAAACCTAAATCGACTTTAATTAATTATAGACACAATTAATATTTTAATAAAATAAATTCATAAACATGTGATTTGAAAACTAATAACTCTACTATGTAGATCTTGACGACATGAAACTAACGCAACTGGAACGAACTGAAACGGAATTAAAATGAATAAACTACGATTATTTAAAGATCGGTGGCGAACTCGTAAATACCTCATCTTCAACCTTAGATCGTCATACCAACAGAATGTACAGAACAGCGATGGCCATAGGAGGCTGCTATTGTTCGTGGAGGGGGGAGTCGAGGACGGCCTTGACCGCGGGGCCTGCTGGTCGACCGGCGGCGACGGCGACGACGACAGCGAGAGAAGGATGAGAAAAATCTAATTTACTACACGAGGGATTTCTCAAACTAGGGGCTCCCCATACGGTAGTTTTGGTGTGCTTTTCTCAAGGGGTTGGTACATATTTATAGGAGAAAAAACTCCCCACATCTACATCAACTAGCAATATGGTACTAATTGATGTTGCACCCTCCACATTTACTAATGGGCCTAAATAATCATTAAAGCCCATTAGTAAATAAATACAATGGCTTTTAGGATTTATTAGGATTATTGCACATGGGCTTTGAGCGTTAAAAAAAAATGAGAGATTTATTATTTTCGGAATTAATGAATTTCGTGGATAAAATAATTCTAGAAAAGTTTAGAATTATTATTTAAGCCGTGAAAAATACTCTGAAAGCTCTGAAAATTTGGAGAAAATTCTCAGAGACAATATGGAACATGATGAACCCAAATAAAGTATTTGGAGCCCATAATTAGATAATTTGGAGTATCTAAAAATTAAATTATGCTCATAGACAAGTAGAAACAAGTTCCAGAAAAGGCTAGAAAAATTCCTGAGAAGTTTGTAGAGATTGATGAACGGACGAGGAACTGAAAGGAGTGATTTGCGTTACAAAGAAAAGATTTTACTAAGCTCCCAACGAAAACTTGAGCCGAGAAACAAAGAATTTGATTGTAGAAAAAGATAAAGGCACGCCAGAAAAGGAAAATCGACCTACTAACACATTTTAAAGATTTTGCTCACTCTCAACACACAATGAAGCAACAAGTGAACATCACATCCTCCAAAAGCCCGTGAAAATTAGAAAACTTTGAAAAATCACATTTTTCGTATAACTAAATTTGCGCTAGCTCAAACTAAACTTGGTAAATTTTATCCAAATATTAAAATAATTCATTTTATTTAGTGTTTTCTTTGCACAACCCAAAATTAGAAATTTTGGGGTGTGACACGAGTAAACAAAGTAGCATCAGCCTTTCCTATCTCAAAACCTTATTTGAGTAGGAAATCCTTCAAACAATCATACCAAGCTCTAGGGGCTTGTTTAAGCCCATAGAGCGCCTTGTCTAGCTTGTAGACATGGTTTGGATACTTGGGGTCTTTAAAGCCCGGTGGTTGCTCTACATACACCAACTCGGATAGGGGTCCATTGAGAAATACACTCTTCATGTCCATTTGATATAGCTTGAAATCATGATGGGCGGCATAGGCAAGTAGAGTGCGAATTGATTCTAGCCTAGCCACCGGTGCATAGGTCTCCCCAAAATCCAAGCCTTCAATTTAAGTGAATCCTTGAGCCACCAACCTTGTCTTGTTCCTTGTTACCACGCCATGCTCATCTTGCTTTTTGCGGAAGACCCACTTAGTTCCAATCATATTTTTCTTGGGCCTTTCCACCAAGGACCAGACTTCATTTTGAGTGAAGTTGTTAAACTCCTCTTGCATGGCTATCATCCAATCCAGATCATCAAGTGCCTCTTCCACCCTACGAGGTTCCAAAGGAGAAACAAACGAGTAATGTTCACAAAAACTTGCTAAATAGGAACGTGTAGTTACCCCTCGTCGAATGCTCCCCAATATGTTATCAACGGGTTGATCCCGTTGAATGGATTGATGCACTCTAGGATGTGGCATTTGAGTTGATCTTTGGATAGGGCCATCATCATCATCATCATGGTCATGATCGATTGGAGGATCACAATCATGAGCTTGTGGAGGATTGACTTCACTTCTTTCTTCATTATTGAGTTGAGGTTGAGCTTGCTCATTGTTGACACCATCTTCATAAGAATGACCTTGTGCTTTATTTGATCTCCCATCTTGATTATTTCTTATTGTGGAAGCTTCACCGTGTTCATTGGATGAAACATGATGAATGGTTGGATCAAGATCATCATGCACAACATGGTCTTCATCTTCATCTTCAACGAGCTTTACTTCACCAATGGCAAGCTTCTTGATTGCTTTGTGTGTAGCTTCTTCAATACCTACAATCTCAACATTGACTTGCTCCTTTTGAGAGCCATCGGTTTTATCAAAAGTCATGTCTACCATGATTTCAATCAAACCGGTGGTTTTATTGAAAACACAATATTCATGTTCGTTAGTACCATAACCAAGCATGAAACCTTCATCAATCTTTGGTGCAAACTTAGAGCTTTTGGATTTTTTGTTAAGTATGAAACACTTGGATCCAAAAACTCTAAAGTAGTGCACCTTAGGCTTTTTACCGGTTAGAAGTTCGTAGGTGATCTTTTCTTTTTTCTTGTGAAGATATAAGCGGTTGATAGCATGGCATGCCGTGTTGACCGCTTCTGCCCAATAGTTGGTTGGAATCTTGTACTCATCCAACATTGCTCTTGCAGCTTCTATGAGCGTTCGGTTCTTCCTCTCCACAACACTATTTTGTTGTGGAGTGAATGGAACCAAAAACTCATGCTTGATTCCTTCTTCATAAAGAAACTCTTCAATGTTGGTGTTCGTGAACTCCATCCTGTTGTCACTTCTAACTCTCTTGATTTTGACATCAAACTCATTTAGGGCTCTTCTTGCGAACTTCTTGAAGATACCTTGGACTTCACTCTTTTCACACAAAAAGAATACCCAAGTGAAACGAGAATAATCACCAACAATTATATAACCATATTTGTTACCACCAATGCTTATATAAGCAACGGGTCCAAATATATCCATGTGAAGCAACTCCAATGCCCTTTCAGTTGTCACAACATTCTTGACGGGATGTTTAGCTCCAACTTATTTTCCCGCTTGGCATGCGCTACAAATCCTATCTTTCTCAAAAGAAACATTTGTTAGTCCAAGGATGTGTTCGTCTTTTTGAAGTTTAGCCAAGTTCCTTATCCCAACATGAGCAAGTCAGCGATGCCATAACCAACCCATGCTAGATTTTGCCATTAAACAAGTCTCGGGATTTACTCTATTTGATGTGAAATCAACTAGATAGAGTTTCCCTTTTAAATAACCCGTAAATGCAATAGAGGAATCCTCCCTTCTATAGACTTTCACACCCTTATCCGTAAAGAGACAATTGTAACCCATCTCATAAAGTTGTGAGATGGACAACAAATTGTATCTCAATGAATTCACAAGTAAGACATTTGAAATGGAATTATCATTTGATATAGCGATTTTACTCAAACCGAGGACTTCTCCTTTTCCATTGTCACCAATTACAATATTTCCACTTTGATCATGACTTGGTTGAAATGATGTGAACATGTCCTTCTCTCTGGTCATATGATTGGTGCATCCACTATCCAACACCCAACTTGTTCCACCGGAGGAATATTCCTACAAAGATAAATTAAGCTTTTGTTTTAGGTACCCAAAAAGATTTGAGTCCTAGGGGGTTAGTCACATAAAATTTGGGCACCTAAACACTCCTCATAATTTCCTTTCTCTTTTGGGCACCAACATACTTAACCACAATCTTACCATCCTTGCCCCCAACAACACATATAGTCACTAGCATAGCACCGTGGAAGTGGTGCTTGTGGCTTGGGGGCCTCATATTGCTTCGTCTTGATTGTCTTGTTACTTGTAGGTTAGATATTTGGAATGTATACCTTGTGTTGGCCTTGCATATAAGCTCATCAAGAGCAACGCCCTTGTTGAACTTCACACAAGGCACACCATTGATCATTTTCCTTCTATTGGCCTTTCCATCATACCTATTGTAGCCAATGCCTTCCTTGATTGATGGGTGCCTTGATGACTTGTATATAGTCTTGTTGGATTGCTCTTGACACTTGCACCCATTCTTCAAGATCATCTTCAACCTATGAATCTCCTTGTCTTTCTTCTCTAACTTAACAAGGTTAGTTGTATATGTATTCACATCAATTTTATAGCATCTTTTACAACCATTACTAGTGGAGACATTAGAATCTTCGGTTACCTTAGGAGAAGTTAAAGTGCTAGCCCAAAGAGTACTATAGTTTAGCTCAAGATTTTGATATTTTTTTCCAAGCTTGTGAGGCTTTCTTGAGCTATACTCTTCTCATTCTTGAGTCTATCTACTTGATCATTAACCGAGGAATGTTCCTTAGTCAATTTCCCAATTGAGTAATTGGCTAAAGACAATTCAACGGTTAACTTCTCAAGCTTTATCTTTTCCTCGGCGATAGATGCTTCAAGAGCAAGGTTTTCTCTCTCTCTCTCTTGAGTGATTATATCTCCTTGCATCTGTAAGCATCTATCCCTCTTCTCTAATTTCTTCATTAGTGTTTTTATTTTAGTGAAGGTCTTTTTACGAAATTTCTTTATCATGGTTGCTTTAATTTCGTCTATGTTATCATCACAACTATCATACTCATCACTAGAGGAATCGGGTGTAGTATGTACCTTCTCCCCTTTTGCTATGAGACAAGTTGGGGTGTAGTAGTCGTTTGTCGATGATGTTGGAGAAGAGCTTCGGTGGTGAAGATAGGTTGGGGAAGAGTTTTGGTGGTGAAGTTGAGTTGGGGAAGATCATGGTCGATGAAGAAGAGTGGTGGATGGCGATGTTTGCGGCTCTCTTCTTCTTCTTCTCATCATCACTTGAGTCACTATCACTTGACTCCCATTCTTCCCTAAGATGAGCTTTACCTCTCTTCTTGCCTTTGTTCTTCTTGTCTTCATCGTGCTTGTGCTTCTTCTCATTAGGACAATCGGCTATGAAGTGACCGGTTTGACCACATCCATAGCAAAACCTCTTTTTGAATCTCCTTTTTCCATCACCATAGGTCTTGCGGTTGCTTTTCTTCTTCATAAACTTTCTAAGATTTCTAATCACAAATGCAACCTCCACATCGGAATCTTCTTCTCCACTTGAGAATTCATCCTTCACTTTCTTCTTCTTCTCTTCACTTAAACCTTGACCTTCATGTTATTGAGTTGCTTTAAGGGTTGCACTCTTGTTGTATCCCATTGTATTAGGATTCTGATTGTAAGCATTGATTACATCTTCATCTAGACACTCATGATGCTTGAGTTTTGAAAGAACTTCTTGGGGTGTCATCACATTATAACCGGGCCTTTCCATGATCACGGACGCTAGCATGTTGTTCTTGGCTCTATAGATTCTCAATATCTTTCTAGCAACCTTTTTGTTATTCTATTCGGTGCTTTCAAGAGCTCTTATGCGGTTGACCAATGCCATGAGCCTATCAAACATGGATAGTGTTGTTTCATTTTTCAAGAACACAAATCTTTCCAATTCACCATGAAGTAACTCAATGTTGCCTTTTCTCACACTTTTATCTCCTTCAAATAACACTTTCAAAGTATCTCAAATTTGTTTTGCACTTTCCATTCCATTCACTTTTATAAACTCATCAGGAGCTAGGCTTGACACAAGCAATGCTATGGCTTGTGCATTTTGATAGAGGTTGTGCACTTCTTGTGGAGTTATCTCTCTATCTTCATCGGTACTTTCGGTAGGAATCATCACACCAACATCCACAACTTCCCAAAGTCTTGCGGCAATGAGATGCATCTTCATCTTGTAAGACCAATCAGTGTATCTTGTTCCATCAAAGTGAGGTGGCTTGCCAATGTTGATGGACGGAGTATGTAGTGTTAAACCTTTTATGAGTTATCCATAGTCAAAACTCATGTTTGAATATATTCCATTTCCATGAGCATGCTCACCGGCTCCAATATCACTAGCGACATCTTTATTTATTTCATTCTTGTCACTTGTATCATTCTTGCCACTTATTGCATCATCAACCTTCTTGCTCAATTCTTCCTTCATCTTGCTCATCTCATCTTGCATCTTTTTCATTTCATCTTGAAAGAGCTTGACTTGAGCACTCATCAACTCTTTAGCTATTTTCTTGGCCATTTCGGCGGCAACGGCTTGCATCTTGTCGGACTTCGACATTGTTTCTTCTTACGCGGTGAAGCGCTAAAAGAAGACCTCGCTCTGATACCAATTGAAAGGATCTAACAATACCTAGAGGGGGGGGGGTGAATAGGCGTATCTAAAATTAACTATAAATGCTAAGTTCAAATTTGTCAGTCAATGTCGAAAGTCCCGACGTTTGGGTCGGAACTCCCAACGTTGTCAGAAGTTTTGGCACAAATGCCAGCAGTCCCGATGCCTACGTGAACTACAAAAGCAGTGCCAAATTTAACTTTGCGGATAAATAATCTTACAACCCCACTTCCTAGTGGTTTGGTGAAGATGTTGGGTCACTCCCTTGACGCCGTAATGCCTCTAAACCGTAGATCGAGTCCAAACCCTAAAAAAGTTTGGGAGAGAAAGTGACAAACAAATACAAGTAATCTCTAGCAATCACAACAACAAGCATACGGGATACAAGGATTTATCCCGAGGTTCGGCAACCCCACAAAGGAGTTTATACGTCCTCGTTGTTGAGTTGACCACCAAGGTCGGAGTCTCTTCCACCTCATTGCCTCTCTCAAAGCGACCACAAAGGTCACTTGAGCTTTCCTCTAAGAAATCAAAGGGTAATACAAACTTCTCAAGGCTCTTCCACAAGATGGAAGCTCTTGAGCAACGCCTAGCCGGCTAGGGGCAAAGCCCCAAGAGTAATAGATGCAAAATCAACTGGCTTGATGAAGAAATCAAGTGCTCAAGATTGCCAAAGTGATTCTCTCACTTAATCCACTCTCCTTTCACTCAAAAACATAAGGGAATCGAAGATTGGAGCAAAGGAGAAAGGAGAGGGATGCCTTTCTTTCTTGGGGGCTATTGGGACGAAGTTAGGTCAGCTGTGAATGAGTCCGTAACGGTTAGAAGTGAAGAGAGGGATATTTATACTCTTAGTAGAAATCTAATCGTTTAGATCTACGTCAGAAGTTTCGACGCAGATCTCGGGACTTCCGACGTTAATAGAAAGCACTGTTCACACAGGATCAGAAGTCCACGCGTGTAAGTTAATGTCGGAACTCCCGGCAAACGTTGGGACTTCCGACGGTCGGAACTTCCGACGTGTGCAGGTAAACAACCAGCCAGCACCGCTTCAGGTGTCGGGACTTCCGACGGTCGAAACTTCTGACGTACGTCAGGAGTTCCGATGTGCGCAGACAGCCGACCAGCAGAACCACTGATGCCGGGACTCCCGGCTTGGGTCGTGACTTCTGACTGTCGGGAGTTTCGACTCACATCGAGACTTTCGACGTTCACAGTCACCGCGTAGGTTAAGTGACTGGGAGTCAGAACTTCCGGCATGAGTCGTGACTTCTGACGATCAGGAGTTCTACCTTACGTTGGGACTTTCGACACCAACAGTCACAAAAAAATCTACGTGCTCGTGGAGTGCTAGAGTGTCTCTCTTTTGATTTTATTTTTATGCTTGAGCACTCTATCTTTCTCAGACCAACTAAGTTTGCATCCCTCTTTATAGTGCGGCGGATCCTAAACTCAAAAATAAAAATAAAACCTTTGGAGAGCATTTTGAGTTCGTCCGTCTTTACAACTTCAAGAATTGAGGGATACTATTTCATCTTTATCAACTCTTTAAATCTTTCATGGGACTAATAGCTGCGACATATCTCATTAAGATCACATTAGTCTCTAATTTGGATGTCATCAATACACCAAAACCCACATAGGGGGCAAATGCACTTTCAGACATCCTACAATAGAGGGAATTATAGGGAGTTTTACCAGTGCTTAGCTGAGCATGATCCGGCTTTAGCCAAGGCATTAACAATTGATGCTGCAGATAATAGTCTTTTGGTGTCTTCCGACATATACAAAGACATCATTAAATGTTTTGCAGATGAGATTTTGCATTCCATCCTTGAGGACATAG
Organism: Miscanthus floridulus; assembly: GCF_019320115.1. Lineage (NCBI taxonomy): Eukaryota > Viridiplantae > Streptophyta > Magnoliopsida > Poales > Poaceae > Miscanthus > Miscanthus floridulus. The sequence continues at coordinate 102,853,145 of NC_089598.1, forward strand.
GGCAAGATGTATTTTGCTTGCTAGTTGATGAGTCTAGAGATGTCTCTTGTAAGGAGAAAATGGTTGTGGTGCTGAGATATGTTGATAGGTGTGGAGTTGTGAAGGAGAGCTTTGTTGGGCTTGTTCATGTGAAGGATACAACTTCTGCAAACCTCAAGTCATCTATTGATTCTCTATTTGCTAGGTTCAAGCTGAGCATAAAGCAAGTGAGAGGCCAAGGATATGCTAGTGCTAGCAATATGCGAGGTGAGTTCAATGGCTTAAAATCATTGGTCATGAGAGAAAATAGTAGTGCATATTATGTCCATTTCTTTGCTCATCAACTTCAACTAGTGGTTGTAGCTGTTGCTAGAAAGCATACAGGCATTGCAGAATTTTTTAGCAAGATTTCTACCTTGTTGAATGTGGTGGGTGGATCTTCAAAGAGAAGGGACATGATTAGAGACATCAATCTCAAAGAAGTTAGTAAGGCCTTAGGTCGTGGGTTACTTGAAACTGGGATAGGATTGAATCAAGAATAATGTCTTCAAAGACCTGGAGATACTCGTTGAAGTTCTCACTATAAATCTCTTAGAAGTCTAGTTAACTTGTTCCAAACAATTATCAAAGTGTTGGAATTTGTGGAAAATGAGGACAAGGATGGAAAGGCAAGGGGCGTTCTTGTGTACTTCCAGTCTTTTGAATTTGTCTTTTATTTGCATCTCATGTTGAACATTTTGACTATCACAAATGTCTTGTCAAATGCATTGCAACTGAAAGATCAAGATATTGTGAATGTTGTTAATTGTGTGAGGTCAACTAGAAGCCATTTGGATAAGGTTAGAAGAGATGGATTGGAGCAAATACTTGGAGAAGTGTATGCATTTTGTGATGAACATGATATTTTCAAGCTAGAAATGGATGAGCCTTACATTGATCCAACTAGGCCAAGAAAAAAATCTAGAATTACCAACGAGCATCATTTTCAAGTTGATTGTTTTAATGAAGTCTTTGATTGGTTGCTAGAAGAGCTTGATAGTCGCTTCAATGAGACTACCTCTCAATTCCTAGTATGTTCAGCTGCATTCAACCCAAGAGATTCATTTCATGATTTCAACGTGGATAGTTTGATAAGCCTAGCTAAGCTATACCCAAGTGACTTTGATTCCGTGCAATTGAGAGATATGAATTCTGAACTTTTTCTTTATATTGGTGATGTGCGACAGGATGATAGATTTCTTAACATACAAACAATTGATGAGCTTTTCAAAAAAAAAATGGTGGACATAAAAAAATATCTTACCTATCTGCTGACCTGCTCTCCCGGGCCGGCCGGACGCCGGTCTGGCTGGCACCAGTGCGCGGTGCGGCGCGCCTGGACAAGGCCGACAGGCGCCAGCTGTGATGTGCAAGCATACGATCCCCGTGTCTTCCTTCCGCTCCATCTACGGAGTAGGAGTACTCCGTATTCGAATCGAAAGCAGCACGGGCGCACCTTAAATGCTGCAGCGGTACTACCGTTACAGCAGACGGGAGAATGGCCTTTTCGTTTGAACTTAACGGCTGTATTTTTCTCTCGTAGCAAAACAGTTTTAATCGATTTATCAGTCGACTTCAGGGCCGACGGACGTTGCAGTACTGGTGGTAGGCAGGCAGCAGTGCGTAGGAGCGGTACATGCATGCACCGAGCATGATGATCTGCTCCGGTGCCATGTCCCGTTGCTCCTTCGATGCCGACGTACCTGTCCCGTGATGATGCCAACGTGGCTGTCCAGTACTGCAGGTGTTTGATTGGGGTGGTTCTATTTCTATTGTATTGGACGTGGCAGCACGCCAGCACAGCAGAATGGTGCGCCATGGTTCCACGTTATCGCTCCTTAAGTCCTTATAACGAAACTAGCACGGCTACGTTTGTTTGTTACTAGTATTTTAGCAATTCTAGATTTTTATTATAGGATTTGAAAGGAGCAGAATAACATCTCACTTTAACACTCCAGGAATCCTCGGTCTCCCAGGGTTTCGGCCACTGTTCAACACTGTAGTTGATGTGACGATCTTTTCTTCTTCTTCTTCTACCTCTTTTCCCCCTTTTTCCTCCGTTAAAACTTGTTCGTGTATAGAAAAAATCGATGCGGCGTAGCGTGTCCATCGTTCGTGCTAGTACTCTATTCAACCATGGTGTAACTACCACTCCTCAGTCGCACAACACAATTGCAATGCAATCAATGCTGGTGATCGTTTGTTTAAACATTCGTCGAACATTCTAGATATCTACTGGTTTATTTATCATATAATTCATCATGCAGTTTAAAGATCTAGGAGTTGACCATTACAGTTCCATCTGTTCACAATTTCTCATGTCTAATACTTAGGGCCTGTTTGGCATGGCTGACTCCTCTGAAAATAACTCCGGTTCTGGCTAATCTGAAAAAGCAGCTCCTCTGGAGGAGCTGAAGCCGTTCTGGAAAACGTTTGGCAAAACGGTTCCTTCGCATTAGACGACGTAAACCCACAGCAAGGAGCCGCGTGAAGCTCGTTTTTGAGGCTTCTCCTGCGCAGGCAAAAAATAGCTCCAGCTCTTGACCAGCTCCCCATGCGGAGTCATTTCCAAAATAGGCGTTTGGCACAGCTCCTATAGGAGCCAGAGTTAAAGCCCCTGCAGAAGCCCAGCCAAAGAGGCTCTTAATCGAGTACTACCCTAACCACAAACATGCCATCAAAATTTTACACTGCGTTGGAGACATGTAATTGATATTATTATCTATTCTATATATGCTAGTATTAGCCTTTACGTGCACGTTTGCACCTAGTCTTCGTGATTTCGTCTGCCTTTTAATATGTCACCACCTGGCGTGCAAATTTGCACGTCATACTCTATTTTGTTTAGTTCGCGAAATTTGGATTTTGGGGCTACTGTAGTACCTTCGTTTTTATTTGGCAAATAGTGTCCAAACATTGACTAATTAGGCTTAAAACGTTCGTCTCGCAATTTCCCACCAAACTGTGCAATTAGTTTTTCTTTTGGTCTACATTTAATGCTCCATGCACGGGCCGCAAACATTCGATGTGACAGGTACTGTAGCAACTTTTTGGATTTTGGGGTCCAACTAAACAAGGGCTTATTGATGGGCTTTACTGTGTACTTTTAAATAACCATGAGCCGTCCGTTTATTTCGATCGGACGGTCACGATCAATTATTACCATCTAGAGGTAATAGATGAAATATATATTTTTTATTTTTTATTTTATAAAATAGGATAAAGAAGAGAAGTTTTAGATATAAAAAATATTTTTTTCTAGATTTGTTTGATGCATGCGTGATCTCACTGATATAGTAAATCCTTTTTAGTTTATAACTTTGTACTTGATATATTTTAATTATCATATAATTCTGTATGTAACTTTATACACTTGATTTTGCATGTGGTTGGATTTGAATGTGTACGTGATTAGCCTGTGTATGTAGTTAGCCTATGTAGCGTGTGTGTACGCGCACCTAACGACTAGCGTGTACATGGTTGGGTGTGTGTGGTTAGCGTGTGCATGCATGCTAGTTGAGTGGTTAGCATGTGTGTTCGTGTACATGGTCTGCGTGTGTGTACGTGGCTAGTGTGTACGTGCATGTTTTTTTTTCTATACCATATAATGTAATGTCTTGTATTATATACTATATCATAGAAATGTCAAAAAAAAAAATACTATCACAGGAAATTGCTCTCAAAGACACTACGTAAAAACGTTTTTAGCAACGGAATGAATTTTTTTTAGGGACGGGCTGGTGATAGAGCCGCCCCTACAAATAGTTGCCAAATGAGCCGCTCTTACAAATGAATTTGTAGGGGCGGCTGGTGTTATCAGCCGCCCCTACAAATGGCTCGATTTGTAGGGGCGGCTGGATATCCAGCCACCCTATAAATTGATATTGTAGGGGCGGCTCAACAATAAAGTGTCTCTATAAATGAACGCCGAATATTAAAAAGTAAGCACTAAAATTCAAATTTTGTAAACGACCTCGGATGAAGAAATAATAAAAATGAAAGTTGTAGATCTCAAAAAGTTATGAAACTTTGTAGTTGACGACCTTTTCAATTGAGATCATTTACTACTTGAAAATACTGTTTGAAATTAGTATTCCCGTTTTGTCCTCTAATTCGGAGCCAATTCTTAAAACTGGTCTAGTTTTCACATACGAACTCCGGTTTCGACGTTCCATATATCAAAATCGATCAGAAAAAAATTTCGGATCCGTCCATCCCCGGCACCGCCGGGGTCGAAGAATTTTAAATTGGTCAAAAACTGGTCACAAGATCATCTTTTCATGGTCACAAGCTTTTTGTCGATTTTGAGCACGTCTTCTGAAAATTCCACAGACCACGTCTTTCACTTGTTTGATCTCATATTTTCTGTGGTTACTTCTTTTGTGCTCCTAAGTAAAGAAAAAATATCAAAAAAAATAAAATGAAAAGGTCGAAATTTCCCAAAAAACAACGACAGCAAAAAAAAAATAAAAAAAAGAGGGGCAAAAGAGGAACAATATCTAGAGGAGCATATAGAGAAGGCCAAACATTATTTTGGAACACTAATTGATTTTAGATGAAAAAATCATGAACATAGAAGTTGCAGAACTTATCAAGATCTACAACTTTTATTTTGGTCATTTTTCATCCGATAAAGTGGTAATAACATTGTTCACAAAATTTACATATCTCTCTTATAGTTTCATAAACAATAAGAGGGATATATAACATTTGTGAACAATGTTACTACCACTATGTCGGATGAATAAATGATCAAAATAGAAGTTGTAGATCTCGGAAAGTTATGAAACTCTACAGTTGACAACTTTTTAATTTGAAATAATCTTGTCAAGGAAAATTACGTTTGAATTTCTAAAATTTGAAATTTAAATTTTGTAAACGACCTCGGATGGAGAAACAACCAAAATAAAAGTTGTAGATCTCGATAAGTTATGAAACTTTGTAGTTGACAACTTTTTAATTTGAAATCATCTTGTCAAGAAAAACTACATTTGAATTTTCAAAATTTTGAAATTTGAATTTTTTAAGCGACCTCGGATGGACAAACAGTAAAAATGAAAGTTGTAGATCTTGAAAAGTTATGAAACTTTGTACTTGATAAGTTTCTCATTTGAAACCATCTTGTCATGGAAAACTACGTTCGAATTTCTATTATTTGAAATTCAAATTTTATAAGTGACATTGGATGAAGAAACTATCAAAATAAAAGTTGTACATCTCGAAAAGTTATAAAACTTTGTAGTTGACAACTTTTTCATTTGAATTAGTTTAGGGCCTCAAACAATCAATTTATACTCAATTTTGTATAATACATGGGGAATCAAAATGAACTGTGGACACAAGTGAATGTGAGGTGTAGTGGTAGAGGAGATTGCGCGCGAGAGAGAGGTCGCCAGTTCGAATCCTGGCCGACGCAAAGTGTGCAAAAATTGTGAAAAAATGCTGCAACCATAGAGTGAGGGTGTGTGTGGCTACCGGTGGGGACCTCCTCGGTTAAAAAAAATTGCTATTTTTTGCCCTTTTTCGTGGTTTCTGAAAATTGATTTGTAGGAGCGGCTCAATATCTAGCCGCCCCTACAAATCGATTTATAGGGATGGCCTGGGAACCGTCCCTACAAATCAGTGATTTTTAACCACCCTTTCATAGGGACCGCCCCTACATAGGGTTACCAGTCGCCCCTATAAACTTTTTTCTACGTAGTGAGATAGACTATGGATAGATTGAATATGTGTGTTTATCTGTGAAATTCCTGCACAGTGCCACAATTTTTCCCGGCATACAAACGGTTCGAACCTAGTTATCTACCACATAAAAAAGAAAAACACATCAAAACTGAACTATTCTCTCTTCAAACCGTACACAATGTATAATACCATGCAATAGGAAAATGCCATTTTTTTATGAGGGAAAGTGATTAGGGGGCAGGATGGACGTTTCCCTCCCATCATTAGCGGCATGCATGATTTCCTCTCCGTCATTAGAGGCATGCGGAGGAAGTTTTTTATTTTTCTATATTTTTTAATTTATTAAGTAATTCGTAAAATCCGTAAAATCAACGGCTCAGATTTATTTCAGATATTACCTCCTAGGTAAAGGATGTACCTTAGCGTTGCCCTTTGTCGACTATTTTGTACTAAACCACGGCTGAGACCATATTTGATCATAAACAGGGCTAGGTACAAGAATGATTCAACGTTTTCATACTTAGTCTGATTGAATATTATAATTTTACAGTACTTCAACCGAATTGTTAATTAATGTTGTATACTTTTTACCAAACTAACTCATATACGGTTGTTAGCGACCGATATCACTAAAACCTCAGCAAGCACGAACAAGTAACGAGTCAATACAATCCGATATAACGGAGTGAGATAGAGTTTGGACTTTGCAGAAGGAAGCACCAGCAGGGTGCTGAGGGTATGTAGAGCAGCAAGTTCTATAGATAGATAGGAATCAAAGATACATGAAGAATGAGAGGTAAGACATAAGGGGAAGGAGCTGTTCTTCGGTTCAGAACTTCTCATAATCGACCGCAAATTGCTACCGGTGCTTGCTTGATATTTCTCTCCGTCATGAGCCCTAGCAAGCCAAGCCAGGGTTTTTAATTTTGATATTGCAAAAATTTCGGCCACCACCGAAATTACCGAATTTCGCGAAATTCAGCCGAAATTTTTTAGAGGCTAGCACATGAAGTATGTTTTTTTTTTAAAAAATGTAGATCTAAACAACTATTAGTATTGATTTATGACTACACATATATTGAATAAAATAGTATGCAATATAAACAATAGAAAATATGAGTCTAGTTGTATAGCACATGTATTAATATATTACAAAATTTTGGGTTTTTTCTTTCGGACACCACTGAAATTACCGAAATTCGTGAAATTTCGCCGAAATTTTAAACCCTGAGCCAAGCCCATATTGCCCAGGCACATATCTTATCCTAGGTTGACATCCTGACATTCTCCCTTTTTAAAGATCCGGCTTGCCCTCAAGTCGATGCATAAATGCTAGACCACTGGAATCCCAAAGTATAAGCAATTCCTTGAGGCGATGCCATGATTTGTAACCATTGGTGAGTAGTGGTAATGGTGAGACTTTGTAGCCATTAGAAACCTTGATGAGCTTGTTGCCGACCGCCCACTGTCATGCACAAAGCATCTCATCAAATCTGTCAATGGGATAGGCAAGCTATATATCTGCAGGAGCATTTGTAGTCTGAACCATAGAAGCAACTGAGGTATTGCTTCACACTCAGTCAGACAACACTGGTACCTTTTTGCTTATCATAGATAACACCCTCAACAATATATTCAGAACTAGTGGGACGTTATCTTCAAGATTAAACATATGCCAACAAATAGCGTAGGACAGCCCAAGGATCCACAACTTCCATGTTTATTTGAGTATAGAAGTTTTGATCCTGCAACTTTTTAGTTCTTGTACTTGGATGAACGGGGCTGTATTTTTTGCTGATGATATAGCAGATTTCTCAAGTCACACAAAAGCACATTATGAGAGAAAACTCTTGAGCCACGTCAAATGAGGATAAAAACACAGAACAAGCGTCCTTCAGTGTTCAAATTTCCTTGTAAGTTGTAACGGATTCAAAATCGGCAGCCCCCTGTCTGGATCTCGACATGTCCAAAAGCGGTCGTGTAGGTTTGTAAAGCGTAGTCCAAATCAGCACACCCGTATAGGTGTACCTAACGACAGCATGTCGGAGGGAGAAACCAGTAAGGCTGGGTTTAGATCGCGAAATTTGGGAATTTGGCTACGGTAGCACTTTTATTTTTATTTGACAATTAGTGTTCAATCATGGACTAATTAGACTCAAAACGTTCGTCTCGCGATTTCCAACAAAACTGTGCAATTAATTTTTTTCGTCTATATTTAATGCTTCATGCACGTATCGTAAGATTCGATGTGATGACTACTGTAGCACTTTTTGAAAAACTTTTTAGGAACTAAATACAGTCTAAGCACTCCAGCTCGACCAGACCGTATCCATCTAGCTGCCTGACTGCCTGAGCTACACCAACACAGCCTCTGCCTCTGTACGTGTACGGGCTTCCGTCGCTACCGCCACTGCCCGTTCAACTGCTCAGCGTAATGGCGGATCCAACGACTTTCGTCTCAAACCTACTACCAGCACCAATGAAGTTTCACCAGACACCGGCGGCGCTGCGTTTAGCGGTTTTACCGTGGACGTACACCCCTGCACCTGCAGCATGGAAGTACGTACCACTCGAATGCCATGGACGGGAAGGCCACTGACCAGCCGCCGCGTTCCTTCTCCCACGGGGGCAAGGGCATCAACTGGGCAAGCGGCCGGCCGAGCAGAGCAGAGCCGGCAACCGGACGAACCTTCCGCGAATCCCAGACCTGTGCGCACGTCCTTGGCACATGCCACGGCCGGATCTCGCCGCGGGCTGGCACTGGCAGACGGGCAGCACGAGCGGGGCAAGCAGCCTGTGCCCCTGTGTGCCTGCCCACCACCAGCCGGCGCCTCACTGTAAAGCAGCGACCGGAGCACGCAGAGGAAAGCAGCGCCAAAAGCTGCACGCGCGCTTTCCCCGCCCGGCACCCGGCACCCGGCTCCCGGCACGGCAGGCACCCCACCCCACCACTTGCCACTTGCCAGGCTAGGCTACTACCCCTTTCGCGGATGCCGCCGGGCTCGGGGTGGACGCGTCCGCGCGTGGGCAAGTAAAGGCGCCCGCGCCGCGCGGCCCCCACCGGCGTGGAAGTACGCGCGGGCAGGCTCCGCTGGATCCAGGGTGCGGCCAGCCGTGTCGTGTCCCAAACCTACCCACATTTTACTCCGCGGACGCGCCATCCTGCCAGCCAGCCGAGCGCCCCCGGAGCCGCCCGGCACTCGCCCGTTGGTTCACCACCTGCTGTCCGTGCCGTGCCCGCGGCTGCCTGCCTGCCTGGCTAGCTGGTTGCCACGGCTAAGGAACCGGCCCCCGGCGCTCCCGTATAAATACCACCCCACTCCATGGCCATCCCAACCCACTCACACACCAATCGAAACTTACACATCTCTCGAGTTCAAGTTCCTCCCTTCCCCCCACACACCACTGTCACTAGCTAGAGATCCGGCAGTCACAGACGCGAGCTAGAGCTGAGAGGAGGAAGATGATGAGGTCAGCCACGCTAGTTGCCTTCATGGCGGTGGCGTGCATGGCGTCCATCGCACACGGCGGCAACTTCTACGAGGACACGGAGATGACGTGGGGGCAAGGGCGAGGCAAGGTGGTGGACGGCGGGCGCGGGCTGGACCTGACCCTGGACAAGACCTCCGGGTCCGGGTTCCAGTCCAAGAAGGAGTACCTCTTCGGCAAGATCGACATGCAGATCAAGCTGGTGCCCGGCAACTCCGCCGGCACCGTCACCACCTTCTACCTCTCCTCCGCCGGCAGCGCGCACGACGAGATCGACTTCGAGTTCCTCGGCAACGTCTCCGGCGAGCCCTACACGCTGCACACCAACGTGTTCACGCGGGGCCAGGGCCAGCGGGAGCAGCAGTTCCGGCTCTGGTTCGACCCGACCAAGGACTTCCACACCTACTCGGTGGTGTGGAACCCGCAGCACGTGATCTTCGCGGTGGACGGCACGCCGATCCGGGACTTCAAGAACCACGAGGCGCGCGGGGTGGCGTTCCCGCGGACGCAGCAGATGCGGCTGTACGCGAGTCTCTGGAACGCCGACGACTGGGCCACGCAGGGCGGGAGAGTCAAGGCGGACTGGACGCAGGCGCCGTTCGTGGCGTCGTTCCGTGGGTTCAGCGCCGATGCATGCGTCTGGGCTAATGGGAAGCAGCAGTGCCCTGTGGGAACCATGGAGACGGCGGCGGCGGGGGGACGGCGCGGAGGCAGCTGGTGGAACCAGCAGCTCAGTGATATGAGCTACCGCCGCATGCGCTGGGTGCAGAGGAAGTTTATGATCTACAACTACTGCACCGACGCCAAGCGGTTCCCGCAGGGCGTGCCCGCCGAGTGCAAGCTGCGGTGAGGATGCGTGTGGTTGGATCGATGGATGAACGAACACGAAGCCCTCGTCGTTCGGCCTCGCCGTGGTGGAAACCAGAGAGATCGGTGCTCTGCTCTGGTCTGGCGAATAATGTTTTGGTTTTTGCCATGGGCGATGGCAATGTAAATGTAGCGCGCATGTCGCATTATTCTTTCATTTGTTTCTGCAACACCGGATGTACAACTGCCAAGTTTTCGAATAGTAGCGATCGAGTTCGTTTCTTTTCAAATCTGTGTGCGCCGTGCTTTCAAACACAATTCATGCATGCGTGTTGTGTGTTCTCTCATCTCCATCTGTGTGCGGGGCCGCTGAGTTACAGACAGCTTGGCGCAGCTGGCTACCCTTGGACACCACGCGGACACGGGCGCACGGACATGACGTCCATGGGGTCATGGACAGGACAGACATGGACACCCTGTAAAACTGGACTCTTGCGTCAGACTAGGGTCCTGGAACCGGAGGAAAGCTTATCCGGATTTGGTTGGTTATTTTATTTTAACCGAGGAAGCAGACATCCATGCGTTGAAGGTTGCCTGCATAATAATCGAGGGAGGGGGCATTCAATTTTTTTTTACCACTCTTGTGAATGATACAGTAACGGCTCCGTTCGGCGATTTTTTTTAACCGGAACAATATTTTTCTTTCACAATAATTTAGTCAGAACAGTATTTTCAATCAGTTTCAGCTAAAATTCTGTCAGCCGAACGAGCCCGTGTGTCCATGGTATCTTAAAAAGTTAATTATTCCATCGAGGGAGACTAGGATTGCGACGGGAGAGGGCCGACATTCATGGTCCCTCTGTACACTGTAGTAGGAGTGTGGAGTAAGCTGATGACTGCTCATGACTCATGAGTGACGACTGACGAGAACGAAGTTACAACGTGGTAGGGCTAATACAATAAACTAGGGGGGTGTTTAGTTCCCCCAATTTCCAGAATTTGGCACTATGCAAAAAGAAGATTCCCCGTCACATCAAACTTGCGGTACATGCATGGAGTACTAAATGTTGATGAAATCAAAAACTAATTGCACAGTTTGGTTGTACTTTACGAGACGAACGTTTTGAGCCTAATTAGTCAACGTTTGGACAATTATTATCAAATACAAACGAAATGCTACAGCAGCTACTGTGGCTATAGTAACTCTGACGGCGCCGATTCCGCGCCGAACTAAACGAGGGCTAGGCGAAACTGGTGTCATCCTCGGTTTTCCCCGTGAACCAGACGCGTTTTCTTCCGAGCCTTGATGAGCCTGCACCGTTCACTCGTTCAACAGGGACTAGCCGCCTTCACCCACGGAAAACCAGAGGAGTGGAGTCAGACTCGGACCCATCACCCCTGCCCTCCCACGAATGATCCCCCAATTCCAATTCTTCAAATATGACTGCAAGCACATTTCCTATGCTAGTATAGCATCCCCAGCACATTCCTAGGTACACATTTGAAGCGTCTGGCATGAATCAAAACTTGCGACCTCTTCGGTTCGTACCCATGCAAAGTTTTGCTAAATTTTGACACGTCGAATCCGCTACGATGACGGCCGAAATGTTGGCCAGCCACTTCCATCAGGACTGTAGATTGTAGAACTGCGATATCGGGAGGAAAGCATAGCTCCGCAAACAAATGTAGTACGTGTTGGACCAGGATGAAACAATGTCCAACCCAGCCCAACAATCATAACCAGCCCAAAATGGTGAACAGGATGGTCCAGAACCAGATTATAACCGGCCCAAATGATTTTACTAAAAACATAGGGAAAATTATGCAGTCTAGCTCCGTTCACTTGGTCACAGATACCTGTCCACTAGCCCAAACTGAAAATGCTATGGCCAGAAGATGAATAGATTCCTATAATCTCTATCTAGTTGTGATAAGTTTATCAACTAGTCTATGAATATTTTCATTGTTTGTTAGGCGAGGACAGGGACACATCGTGCGCTAGAGGTTTGTTGCTAGAGGCGGGGGGTTTGACGTGTCTTATATTTTTAGTAAGGCGGTTGGGATGCATGGAGCTATGCGGTTGGCAACCAGAGGCAGTGTTCATGCATCGACTTTGCCACACCATGAGATTAGCGGCGTTAAGGGGGGCTTGAGCGCCCCCCCCCCCCCCCCCCCAACCGTAGATCTTCCCTAGTTGTAGCGGCTTGCTAGGTGTGGAATATCATCTTTTTTGGCGGCACAAGCATGACGATGGTGGGATGGTGGGGTGCGGTGTCAAGTTTTGCAGGATGACGATGCTTATGGAGTTTGGTGTGGATGTCTTGAGCGATAGGCATAGTGGTTTGGCTCGTTGATGGGGCTTTGATGCTCATCCTGTGTTATGTTTCAATTCAACCAGCTAGTTTAGCCTTTGTTGCTTTTAGTTGTTTTGATTGTCATAGTTGCTTGACCTTTGGGGTTTCATAGCTCTCTTACCCAATCTTGGTTCATCTTCTTAATATAGTCGGCAGCGCTTTATCCGGTTCGTTTTTAGAAAAATATTTTTATTGTTTGTATTGCACATACATGGGGTTTCATAGGTATTCAGTTCAAACCTTAACTTAAGCGATATATCAACTATTATTACACCACTTATTGTGACATCATATAGATCTAAATTTTGGCTTTTCAATCTTTTGCCTTGCTAGGCAAATATGCCCATGCATCTTCGGTCGATGACCGTATAGATGTGTGATCAATAGTGTTGATATGCCTTTTGTTAAAGTGTGATCCAATATGATCTTTTTTATTCTACTAAAAATATCCCCTAAATTAGTGATTGGAATATACTATACTAACATATAAGCACGTGCGTAGAAGGTTTAAGATTTGTCATGAATTATAAAGTATTTTGAATTGCTCGGTCTCATCTATATGTACCTGTTTTTAAACCCATCTCCATGCATACCTTTTAAGCATTAGAGCATCTTTGAGAGACTCTCCATATCCTTCCTAAATCATAGGAATAGAGATATTTTGGTGGAAAAATATCCTCCAACAGGTTCTCTAAATGGAAGACGAGAATAGCTCTCTAGAGTACCAATCTCTACTATAATAGACCAATCAAAATTATACTAGGCCCCCTGAGAAAAACGTCCCCTGCTTAGAGCCTATAACCATTATGCACTCAGAAAATAACACACAAGAATTCATCTTCATTAAAATTAAAGGCTAATAAATGCCAGGCTTCCCTCCATCCCACGCACGCGAGCTTCAAACCCGCCCCCGCCCCCGCACCGCGCGGCGCTCGGGTGGCGAGGGTTCCATTCCCATTCCCGTGCCCCCATTTTCTTCTCTTCCGCGAAAAAAAAGAAACGTCGCCATGTCGGGCCACCTCCTGTTGATGCCGCCGATTCCACCTCGCGCGTGGGATCCTTCCCCGACGCGGGCTGCCGCGTCCCCCGTCGCCGCGGTCATGGCCACCGGGCGTGGCCTGCTGGGGGACTGTCGGAGCGCCGGGACCGTTGGAGGCAGGGACATGCGGCCGCGGGTATGTCGCGTGGAGCCACGGCGCTTCCAGGCGGAGGGATGGGCGTGGCTTCCGGAGGGAGCTGGCGTGGGCGACGGCGCGGCGCCGCCGGTGGCCCATGTCCAGGCGCGCACTGTCGCAGAACCGACCAATTTATAAGAGTACAAGTACAATGGCAGCCCATGACCAATTTATATGCATCAAGTGGTTCCATTCAACTCTTATAACCTAATACATCAATCATAAGTACTTAAGTAATCATTTGTAAAATACTGGGAGACTTAAAATGCTCCGGGGCTTGCCTTTCAGAAAGGACGTGGGGCGGTGATCAGGGCACTCCGGAAGCTCTTTAGGGTTCTGCTCCTCGCCTTCGGGAGTTGCGACTTGAGGATTCTCCTGCTGGTCTCCTTCCTCTACTTCATCGAATTCCAGCAACGTTATTTCTTCCTCCGATCCTAGATGCATGAATATGGCATAAGGTAGTGCGGATGTATGCATGACCAGTATAATATAATGACATGTGACGAATGCATTCTTGTAAGTATTCTTAACATCATGGTGCTGAAGTAATAACAAGTGCATCATGTTCTACTGAGTAGGTGCATATCTCTTCTTGAATATTTAATTAACTACTTCAACCTTTCGGTTACTACACCCAAAACAGCAGCTACTTATTTTTCTCATAACCGGAGTTTTGCTTATCCAAATGCTGTGATCCTGGACTTTCTGGAAATCTTATAAAATTTCCTACAACTCTTATTTAATCATCAAAATCTAGTTCAAACTTTATCTTAACCAAAACAGACAATCAATCCAGTGCCGTCCAGAAATTCCAGAGAGCAAGCAATTCGGAAATACGAACTTTAAACAGCTGTAACTCCTAAACCGTTTGACCTATGGTTCTGAAATTTTAACACAAGACATATGATGAAGTTATCTACAACTTTGTTATCAACCATTTTTTACAGCAAACATCATTTTTACCATGCAACTTATCAAACTACAGAATATGTCCGAAAACCTGCTCAATTCGAATTATAAAGCAACAATACTTCTACTTCAAATAAGTATTCAAATTTTTACAACACAAAGCCTACCAACAGTTCAAGCATACCAAAAACATTCAAGAACACATAATGGTAAAGCCAAAACTATTTATTTAAAAGCATTTATCATTTTATTTATGTACTTAGGTTAAATAATAAACATATACTAAATATGCATTATAAATTCCCCAAAATTTACAGTGCCTTTCTAATGCTACTAAAAGACTACTGTAAAAGTTTCATGCCATTTTACTAAGTAGAACATTCTATATAAAAATGACAAGACAGAAAGGCTTACAATAGCAAAAAATAGAAAACCCCAGTGAAAAGTGCCAAGCAATAGATTTTCTATTTTTCTTAGCATCCTTTTGGTACTAGGATGACCTCCAACAAATTTCATGAATATTGGATTCATAAATAATTTATAAAAATTCATACAAGGATTACCTATTTATAAAAGAAAAATCTATAACTACAAATCTATACATGCTCTGATCTTCAAATTTTTATCAAAGCTCATACAAGTCAAAAATATCTTACTACAAAAATTTCATAATTTTTGGTGCACAGGAACTCTAGATATAAAATAAACAAGTTTGCATGCATTATAAATCACATTTCAAGTTTCAATTTAAATCTTCCAAAATTTCTACTGTAAGTGTCAAGATCATATTTTTCTTAAATACTACACTTCCTAAGGAACACTACCAAATTTATTTCATAATTTTTGAAGCTACAAAACTAGAGATATCAATATTACAAAACAGTGTGAAATCTGGAATCAAAATGAACTATCTTAATCCCTACTGTCGCTGACCGGTGGGACCCGCGAGTCAGACGACCCCACACGTCAGTGACCCAAAACGGGGTAGCGGCGCTGCGCGAGGCTTGCGCGGCCAGTGCTCGATGACGGCGAGTTCACCGGCAGTGACATCAACACGCGACGACCCTTACGACCTAACACGTTGATTGCACCACTTGGCTGGGCCTCTCGTCGGCGCTAGCGACGACGGCGGCGGCCATGACGGCTCGGAGGAGCGCTATGCCGGTGGAGGCCACGGCGAAGCAAGCTCAAGCGCTGATGAGCTTCTACGGACTCAGGCGAACCTAGCGCACAAGCTATCGCGTGGAATGGTGGACTGTGATGGCGTGGCCACGACGACGGACTCGGCGGCAGGGCTCTGGTGAGCTTGTGCACGGTGCTGGAGCTTACCGAGCATGGTCAGCGGACTCTGCTGGACGCGGCGGGTCACGGGGGTGCTGGTGGTGCAGCTACGGTGGTGGAGAAGCGGCGAGGGCGAGCTGGCGCCGGAGATGGCTACGGCGGCGCTCGGTGCGGAGGCGGCTGCTGCTGCGGGCGAGGAAGGAGGCCGAGGCAAGGCAAATGGAGTGCACGGCTGAGTTCGGGCGGTTGCTGGGAGTGAAGTAGCACGCGTTGGCTCGCCTTGGCCGCGCTAGGCAGGGCGCCGGTGACGCGCAGTCGGCCACTGGCTCCACACGGCGCGCAAGCCCTATTTGGTGTCGGCCACTGAAATAGCGTTTTAGTTCATCAGTCACCCGATGGCAAGGCCTGACAGCGAGTTTTTACGTCGATGTATCATCCAAACCGTGGCTCCAAAGCGTAAATGATCTAAACGACTTTTGTAGCCTGAAGTACCAGCTCCAATTCTTGTTCAATGAACTCGTGCTAATTCGCAACCAAAACCAAGTTACATCATCTCAAAGTTGGCGTGTCAGTGCTGTCAGTGGAGGCAGACTTAGCGAAAATTGCTAAGTGTTGAATCCAGTGATTTGTTGATTTTTGTGAGCCAAATTCAAGCATGTTAGGAGCTAAACCAGTCAATGACCCAAAAATAAAAGTTGTTCCTCTTGCCAAACACTACAACTTTGCTTTAGTGACCACCTCCATGTAAGGTCTCTAACACATAGTTCAAACTTGGTCAAACATGTCACATTCAATTGATGGTCTACATTCAAACTAGGGCCTAATGACCTATTTACCCCTAACCATGAATATCAAAGTTGTTCATAATGATACTCTAAATATGTTTAAGCTAATTGCAAGGTCATACAATCATTTCATGTATTAGTCACTCATAGTGCTATCTAGGTTAACACATGTAATCTTACTTAAGTGTTTGGTCATCAAAGGTGACCTTCATGAACAATGTCCTATTTGCTAACCTAAGTGTTGCTACATGTTTTTGTGACTCACATCCACCAAGTACATGTTTACACTCATGATCATATGCCTATACACATGGAAACATGAAATAATAAGAAATGTTGCATATGTTTCAATTAAATGTTTCAAGTGTAAATGCTTATATAGGAATGCTTGATGATCATGCTCATGATATGCAAGTTAAGTTATGCAAGGCTAACACCTAGGGTGTTACAGCCCCTCCCCCTTATAAAAATCTCGTCCCGAGATTTGCAAGACCTACCATTCTTGGAAAAAGGTGGGATAAACCTCTCGTAAATAATCCTCTTGTTCCCACGTAGCATCTTGTTCACTGTGATTGTTCCACACCACCTTATAGAACTTAATAATCTTACTCCATGTTACTCTGTCCATCACTTCTAATACTCGGATTAGTTTTTCCTCATAGGTCAAATCCGATTGAAGCTGTACGTTGGTGGGTGCAATAGCTTCTTCCGGTACACGAAGACATTTCTTCAACTGAGAAACATAGAAGACATCAAATATTGCACTCATCTCTGGTGGAAGTTGTAACTTATAAGCAACATTCCCCTTTCGTTCCAGAATCTTGTATGGCCCTACATATCTAGGTGAAAGCTTCTTCTTCATTCCAAATCTCTTCACCCCTTTCATGGGTGATACTTTCAAGTATACATAGTCACACACTTCAAAAGTCAGTGGTCTCCTTCTTCTATCAGCATAACTCTTTTGTCTTGATTGAGCTGCCTTCATATGTTGTTGGATAACACGTACTTGCTCTTCAGCTTCATTGACAAAGTCAATACCAAAGTATCTCTTTTCACCGGGCTCAATCCAATTCAACGGAGTTCTATATTTTCTGCCATACAAGGCTTCAAATGGAGCCATCTTGATACTCGCTTGATAACTGTTGTTATAGGAGAACTCAGCTAAAGGTAACCATTTCTCCCATGAACCTTTTGAAGATATAACACAAGTTCTAAGCAAATCTTCTAGGATTTGGTTCACTCGCTCCGTCTATCCTGAAGTTTGTGGATGGTATGCCAAACTTCTGATCAATTTAGTTCCCAAAGCCTGGTGCAAGTGCTCCTAGAAACGAGCTATGAACTGTGGTCCTCGATCTAAGATTATGGTCCTAGGTACTCCATGTAGTCTCACGATCTGGGAAACATATATCTCAGCGTATTTCCCAACTATATACCTTGTGTTCACGGGTATAAAATGTGCTGACTTGGTGAGACGATCAACAATAACCCATATTCAATCATGACCTTGTGGTGTTATTGGAAGGCCTGTGATAAAGTCCATACTGATTTCCTCCTATTTCCAACCTAGAATAGGCAATGGCTGAAGTAATCCAGCAGATTTCATATGAATAGCTTTTACTCTAC
The DNA here is from genome assembly GCF_019320115.1 of Miscanthus floridulus. Taxonomy (NCBI): domain Eukaryota; kingdom Viridiplantae; phylum Streptophyta; class Magnoliopsida; order Poales; family Poaceae; genus Miscanthus; species Miscanthus floridulus. The sequence continues at coordinate 102,871,271 of NC_089598.1, forward strand.
TGCAGTTATCGCACCTAGCGACATAGGTTGTGATCTCTTTCTTCATCTTAGTCCACCAAAAACGGGTTTTCAAATCTTGGTACATCTAACTACTACCCGGATGGATAGACAATTTGAACGAGTGAGCTTCATCTAAAACTTGGTTCCTAAGCTCACGGTCTTTTGGTACCATAAGTTGGTCCTCAAACCACAACACACCTCTTTCATCCAATCTAAAATGCCTGGTCTCTTGCTCTTGCATTTTTCTCTTGATATGACTTATTCCTACATCTGTCTGCTGCAACTCTATGATTTTGCTTTCAAGTGAACAACTGATCGTGATATTATGTAGTACAATAGGGTGTAACAAGTTAAATCCATCTTCCAATAATGCTTCCATAGTGTTGCAATGAGACTTTCGACTGAGTGCATCTGCTACTACATTAGCTTTTCTCAGATGGTAGTGCACCTCTAAATTGTAGTCCTTAATCAATTCCAACCATCTTCGTTGTCTCATGTTCAGCTCTGGTTGGGTAAAGATATACTTGAGACTCTTGTGGTCAGTATATATATGACATACATTACCCAACAAGTAATGTCTCCATATTTTTAATGCATGAACAACTGCTGCAAGTTCTAAATCATGTGTAGGGTAGTTGACTTCATGTTTTCTCAATTGCCGAGAAACATATGCAATATCTCTTCCCTCTTGCATAAGCACACACCCCAAACCTATTCCCGATGCATCACAAAATACATCAAAGGGCTTTTCAATGTCTGGTTGTGCTAGAACAGGTGCTGTAGTTAACAGAGTTCTGAGGGTGTGAAAAGCTGCTTCACATTCTAGTGTCCATCTGTACTTCTCATCTTTCTAAAGTAGTCTAGTCATGGGCTTAGCTATCTTTGAGAAATCTAGAATGAAACGACGATAATATCCTGCTAACCCTAGAAAACTCCGAACTTCATGAACCAAAGTTGGGACTATCCAATCCATGACCTCTTGTACTTTTGATGGGTCTACAGAGATTCCATCCCTTGATAAGATGTGACCTAGGAAAGGTACTTTGCTCAACCAAAATTCACACTTGCTAAATTTCGCATATAGCTTATGCTCTCTCAGTCTGGATAAAACAATCCTTAGATGCTCTTCATGATCTGACTCATTTTCTAAATAAATCAATATATCATCGATAAATACGACCACAAACTTGTCGAGCTCAGGCATGAATACCGAGTTCATCAGGTACATAAAGTAGGCTAGAGCATTTGTTAGTCCGAAGACATAACCAAATACTCATACAAGCCGTACCTAGTAGAGAAAGCAGTTTTAGGTATGTCCTCCGGTCTGATCTTTATCTGATGGTAGCCTGATCTCAAGTCAATTTTGGAGAATACCTTTGCCTTCGCTAGCTGATCGAACAAAATGTCGATGCGGGGCAACTGGTATTTGTTCTTGATGGTCACATCATTGAGTGGTCTATAATCTATACACATTCTCAGTGACTTGTCCTTTTTCACAAACAATGCTGGACATCCCCACGAAGATGAGCTAGGTTGGATAAGACCCTTGTCCAACAGATCCTATAACTAAATCTTAAGTTCTGCTAACTCATTGGGTAGCATTCTATAGGGCCTTCTTGAGATGGGTGCCGTACCTAGCACTAACTCAATCTTAAATTCCACATCCCTATCAGATGGTAAGCCTGGTAATTCCTCTGGAAATACATCCGAAAACTCACAAACCACTGGGATATCACAAAGGGTGGTGGTTTGGATAGCACAAGCTAAATGTTGGAGTTCAAAATTGCAGGAGAGTGGTACTAGAAAAGCATTCCCTCCCATGGGTTCTCTCAGCATAATAGTATGAGTGCTAGTGTCAATGAGAACACCATGATCCTTCATCCAATTCATGCCTAAGATTACACATATCGATAACCCAGGCAATATTATCAAATCCGTTGTATACTCCCTCCCTTGTATAGAGATGAGCACATTTTTGACTATCTTATTTGTAGCAATAGTAGCCCTTGCTGAACTTATATTATAACCCCCCTTGCTTACTTCAATTATTTCTTGATCATATCTAGATGCAAATGCTTGACTCATAAATGAATGAGAAGCTCCCGAATCAAATAAAACAACAGCGGGATGCTTGTTGACGAGAAACATACTAGCCATGACAACTTCTCCAGCGGGCACTTCCTCAATAGCGGTATAATGCACGTATCCCAGACGTGCCCATGTGTTCGCCTGCCTCTGATTGTTCTGATTTGGGTTGCCATTCTTCTTGGGGTAGGGGCATTCCTTGGCCCAATGACCCACTTGATTACAGTTGAAACATGGCTGATTACTCCTAGGTCCTATGGAGCTCCCCTGACTGCTAGTTCCTTTTGGTAAGGCAATAGTGAATGCCTTACGGAATGGTTTCTGTGGCCTGCTATTCTGAGCTTTAGGTGGTGGAGGCCTAAACTTGGGTGCAGGTGGACGGAATTGTGGCCTAGCTGTGATAGGCGCTCTTAACTGTGAAGATCCAGAGGCACCTGCCTCAAATGCCCTCTTGTGACCCTTAGCAGCCGCATGCATGTTATTATGGTTTTCTTGGGTCAAAGCATCACTAATAAACTTGTTGTATGTGGCGCACCTAGAATTGGCCATGGTCTTCATCAGTTTGGTACCCAGACCCCGCTTGAAGCTCTCTATCTTCTTCTCCTCAGTATCCACAAAACCTGGAGCATACCTGGATAGGTTGTTGAATGCGTGCATATATTCTGTGAGGGTCTTTGTTCCTTGAGTGAGCCTCATAAATTCAGCCGCTTTCATGCGCATTAGGCCCGGGGGAATATGATATCCCCTAAAGGCAGCTTGAACTGCTCCCATGTCACTCACGCATTAGCAGGTAGTGATGACAAGAAATGTGCCCACCAGATCCCTGCTGGTCCTTACAGCTGATGAGAAGCATACTCAGCTTTCAGATGCTCAGTGACCCTTAGCAGACGAAACTTCTGCTTAATGGTGTTGAGCCACTCGTCGGCCTGTAATGGTTCCTCTGCTACCTTGAAGATAGGAGGCTTTGTATCCAGAAACTCCTTGAATGTACTGTGCTGATTTGGCTTGACCCCTTGTTGCTGTGGGTGGCCACGAGCGGTGTTCTGCGCAATGAGGTGCAGAGCTTCTTCCATTGTCCTTTGGCTCCCCAAGAACTAGGCAAAGAACTCCTGAGCGAACGACGGCGGCGGCGGTGGTAAGTCATCACCATTGCCATCATGGCTGCTACTTGCTCCTACATGGGTGCGCGTCAGCTGCGAAGTTGCAACAATAAGCGATTATTTGTTGATGCCACAAGATTGCAGATGAATTATAATCATGCCAAACTGAAATTACTGGAGACAATTCTCAAATTCATAATAAAAACAGAGGCATAACAATTCATTCTCGCAACATGACACCACCAATTTGATCGCTCATCGGACTCATAGCACGTTAATATCCAAATCATGAGCTCAGATAGATCAACTAGAATTAGCGTTTTAACCAGACGTGCGATAGTCATGCAAATAACAATATTACATGATAGTTCAAATCACCAACACCAAACTCAAACTACAAGTTCATTACATAACCAACGATGATACATTAAGTACTTCCACTAAGCACTAAGCAATCTAATCCTCATCATGATCACTATCGAGGTCAGAGATAGGCTCATCTCCTTCCTTAGGATCCACCTCCTCCTCTTCCTCATCCTCATCTTCTTCCATATTTGGACCATCTTCTTCCCCATCAAGGATAGGGTTCAGCTGGTTGTTCAAATAGTGCACTTTATGCTGAAGGTTCATTACTTGAAGTTGAGCCTGTGCAAGCTACTGACATAGGCCCCTTTCAGCACGGTTTTGGGCATTACTCATGTCGTGGTGCCTATCTCGCTCTATCCTTATGTTAGCGACACGGTTTTCTGCTACATCACGCTGATGTCTAGCTGTGGACACCTCCACATGGGCGGTCTCCAACTGCTCCCTTAGTCCTGCAAGTACTGCTTGATCATTAGCTCTAGCTTCTTGAGCTACTGCCCTCTGCTGATCCACTTGCTCCATTTGGGCATGAAGAGTGCCCAAAGCTGCATAGGCTTGGTTAGATTCCCATCGGGCTTTACTTGCAGCTTTCTTTTGCTTGCGCACACACTCCTTGAGCTTGTTTTGCGCGGCTTCAGCTCTCATGAGTTTGTCCATGCAGGTGGTGTATGATTCCTGCTAGAAATCCCTAGTGTCCTGGTGTGCACAAAACATCTTCATCACCATAAACATTACACTCATGGAGGGACTAGAGCTATCTGCTCGCTCATCCCGATCTCTGATCAAAGCATTTTGGCTATGTTGTTCCCAATTTGTGGTGGACGGATCCACCCAAGGAAACATACTCGCTGCACTACCAGTGAGTGCATCCCCATGTTGTTGGTAGATTTGCCTCAAAACCTCAAAGGTCACAACTTGGGCAGCCTCCCAAGGAGTCTTCCCTTTTGATTCTGCCTTCCACTCCTGCCAGAAGGGCGGTTGTGTGTGGGCTGGTATAGTGAGCCACACCTCGTACCATGGCTGTCCTTCCAAGTACTCTTCAATCCAATGATAAAGGGGCAGTTCATGGTACCCTACAAAGTGCAGAACTCTCCACAAGAGGGTAGGTGTTCTGAAAACCATCAGGAAATTCTCACATCCAACGAGTGCTGCCATCTGTACCATCAACATGTACACTTTGTGAGACACGGCCATAATGGATAAGAGTTACATAACCGAGTAAGAAATTTATAAGGGGAGGAACAATGTAATTATGTGAATGATAATTATTATGATGCATGCTCGTTCCGTACGTCCTCACAAACTTAGGAAAAATTTGTTTCTAACGGTAGACATGGTGGCATACACATGTTCTCTCATATATAGCGTAACTAGTCGAGCTACACGTTTCGTTGTTAGTGTACCTACATAAAAATTTCATTTCAGCCCAAACCCATAATGAAATATGCAGAATGTAAATTTAAATACTTTCATATATGTATACCCATACATATACTTTCATATCAAAGCTACCCGATAACAGTTTAAACCCACAATTAAATACGCACCACATACACATGCAAGCATGCATACATAGCCGTACCAAAGCTAACTCTCCCCGACCGCACGCTCACATCTTGCGGTCATACCACTCATCATCTTACCTTGGCGTAGAGGCATTTGATCCATACATTACCATTCAAGTGAATGGCATCCATACAATAGCACGCCGTATGGACGACGAAGTAAAAACCCCCATGTTAGTACTTAAATAGCCACCTAATAGTCCTTAATTTGGGCATACGGAAAGTGATCATTGACACACTTTAGATTTCAAATACCTATTTATATAGCTATTAGTTGCTAGAGAAGGGTTTTTGGAAAACAAAAACTTTTGTTTTAAATACACATGTGACAATTAACGTTGAATCTTGCTCTGATGCCAGCTGTCGCAGAACCGACTAATTTATAAGAGTACAAGTACAATGGCAGCCCGCAAGCGATCGCACTGTCATACTTGAACCCATATAAACCCGGTAGTCCGTCGAGTACCACGACGGGTCTCGATAAACGATTTACAACAACCAAGATCGTACATGATTCAACATACATGTCACATATTATATAAAGTTCACAGATACATTTTCATCATCATAGTATGAAACCAAGTTATTACAAACCGAGTTTGATAGATAAAAGCGGAAGCAAATTAAGTTTAAAAGTAAAGTTTCCAACATAGTTTAGTACAGTGCCGAAGTAGGATTACATTCCACAAAAGCAAATAGAGGGATTAATAAAGAAGCCTGCCCAAGGCTTACTCCTCATCCATGGCGGGATAGAAGCAACTCTTGCAATAACCATGATACACAGTGCCATCTACAACAATGGGAAATAAAACCCTGAGTACAAGAAGGTACTCAGCTAGACTTACCCATCATAAACCAGAAATAAATCGACTCCAAGGATCATGCAAGGCTATATAAGTGGAGATAGATTGACAACATTTGCATAAAAGCGATTGACTTAGTTATACAATTACGATCCCTTTTATCAAATTGATTATAACTATCCATCTCTAGATTAACAACTATCCTGTGCCAAACATGTGGTATATCAATTTAAAAAACATACAATAGTAACCATAGCAGGTATTGTAATTCCATATTCATTCGAACCATCATGTTCCATACACAATTACTATGATGTTGGGACTAGCCAAGTTTCTCACTATCCGGGAGAGACGGTGATTCGAATCGATTTCAACCAATTGGGAATTTATTCCTAACATAAACCCAGGCATGCCGCGCGAAGGCAGCCTTAAGTCACCTTTGGTACAACTTAGGTACACATTTCGCGGGCTCGTACCGCGCCGCACAATCAGGGACACCAAACGCCAGGACGTTCAGGCCTAGCCTGCCCTTGGGCTTAGTTTGATCGCCCCCGCAAGGAGCGCACAACAGAATGGGGCCCGGCCTGAGTTGAGCTACTCGGCTTCGCGGTCGGAACGACTTATCCGGCCAGCTAAATGATAGGCATGCGTTCAATCTTGTCAGAAGCGCCAACAACGGTACGGTCCTTAACCGGTACAGACGGAATCACATGAGTCAGCCTACGCATAGACTCCGCCCAGCCTCGATTTACATCACCCCATGGTTCTGTTCCACGATAGCAAATATAGCCAACCGTGCTCCGGTATCCACCTATATCTCGCAGGTGACAGGAAATCACCCGACTTCTACCGGTCTAAGCATGGCTAAGCATATGTTCGATCCTAGACCTACATAGGGTTAAGGGTGTAATATCTGGACAAGAAATTTATATGCATCAAGTGGTTCCATTCAACTCTTATAACCTAATGCATCAATCATAAGTACTTAAGTAATCATTTGTAAAATACTGGGAGACTTAAAATGCTCCGGGGCTTGCCTTTCAGAAAGGACGTGGGGCGGTGATCAGGGCACTCCGGAAGCTCTTCAGGGTTCTGCTCCTCGCCATCGGGAGCTGCGACTTGAGGATTCTCCTGCTGGTCTCCTTCCTCTACTTCGTCGAATTCCAGCAACGTTATTGCTTCCTCCGATCCTAGATGCAGGAATATGGCATAAGGTAGTGCGGATGTATGCATGACCAGTATAATATAATGACATGTGACGAATGCATTCTTGTAAGTATTCTTAACATCATGGTGCTGAAGTAATAACAAGTGCATCATGTTCTACTGAGTAGGTGTATATCTCTTCTTGAATATTTAATTAACTACTTCAACCTTTCGGTTACTACACCCAAAACAACAGCTACTTATTTTTCTCATAACCGGAGTTTTGCTTATCCAAATGCTGTAATCCTGGACTTTCTGGAAATCTTATAAAATTGCCTACAACTCTTATTTAATCATCAAAAGCTAGTTCAAACTTTATCTTAACCAAAACAGATAATCAATCCAGTGCTGTCCAGAAATTCCAGAGAGCAAGCAATTCGGAAATACGAATTTTAAACTGCTGTAACTCCTAAACCGTTTGACCTATGGTTCTCAAATTTTAACACAAGACATATGATGAAGTTATCTACAACTTTGTTATTAACCATTTTTACAGCAAACATCATTTTTACCATGCAACTTATCAAACTACAGAATCTGTCCGAAAACCTGCTCAATTCGAATTATAAAGCAACAATACTTCTACTTCATATAAGTATTCAAATTTTTACAACACAAAGCCTACCAACAGTTCAAGCATACCAAAAACATTCAAGAACACATAATGGTAAAGCCAAAACTATTTATTTAAAAGCATTTATCATTTTATTTATGTACTTAGGTTAAATAATAAACATATACTAAATATGCATTATAAATTCCCCAAAATTTATAGTGCCTTTCTAATGCTACTAAAAGACTACTGTAAAAGTTTCATGCCATTTTACTAAGTAGAACATTCTATATAAAAATGACAAGATAGAAAGGCTTACAATAGCAAAAAATAGAAAACCCCAGTGAAAAGTGTCAAGCAACAGATTTCCTATTTTTCTTAGCATCCTTTTGGTACTAGGATGACCTCCAACAAATTTCATAAATATTGGATTCATAAATAATTTATAAAAATTCATACAAGGATTACCTATTTATAAAAGAAAAATCGATAACTACAAATCTATACATGCGCTGATCTTCAAATTTTTATCAAAGCTCATACATGTCAAGAATAGCTTACTACAAAAATTTCATAATTTTTGGTGCACAGGAACTCTAGATATAAAATAAACAAGTTTGCATGCATTATAAATCACATTTCAAGTTTCAATTTAAATCTTCCAAAATTTCTACTGTAAGTGTCAAGATCATATTTTTCTTAAATACTACACTTCCTAAGGAACACTACCAAATTTATTTCACAATTTTTGAAGCTACAAAACTGGAGATATCAATATTACAAAACAGTGTGAAATCTGGAATCAAAATAAACTATCTTAATCCCTACTGTCGCTGACCAGTGGGACCCGCGAGTCAGACGACCCCACACGTCAGTGACCCGAAATAGGGCAGCGGCGCTACGCGAGGCTTGCGCGGCTAGAGCTCGACGACGGCGAGTTCGCCGGCGGTGACATCAACACGCGACGACCCTTACGACCTAACGCATTGATTGCACCACTTGGCTGGGCCTCTCGTCGATGCTAGCGACGACGGCGGCGGCCATGGTGGCTCAGAGGAGCAGGACGGTGGTGCTACGCCGGTGGAGGCCAGGTGAAGCAAGCTCAAGCACTGATGAGCTTCTACGGACTCAGGCAAACCTAGCGCACAAGCTATCGCGTGGAATGGTGGACTGTGACGGTGTGGCCACGACGACGGACTCGGTGGCGGGGCTCCGGCGAGCTTGTGCACGGTGCTGGAGCTTACCGAGCATGGTCAGCGGACACTGGTGGACGCGGCGGGTCACGGGGGTGCTGGTGGTGCAGCTGCGGTGGTGGAGAAGCGGCGAGGGCGAGCTGGCGCTGGAGATGGCTACGGCGGCGCTCGGTACGGAGGCGGCTGCTGCTGCGGGCGAGGAAGGAGGCCGAGGCAAGGCAAATGGAGTGCGCGGCTGAGTGCGGGCGGTTGCTGGGAGTGAAGTAGCACGCGTTGGCTCGCCTTGGCCACGCTGGGCAGGGCGCCGGCGACGCGCGGCCGACCACTGGCTCCACACGGCGCGCAAGCCCTGTTCGGTGTTGGCCACTGAAACAGCATTTCAGTTCGTCAGTCACCCGATGGCAAGGCCTGACAGCGAGTTTTTACGTCGATGTATCATCCAAACCATGGCTCCAAAGCGTAAATGATCTAAACGACTTTTGTAGCCCGAAGTACCAGCTCCAATTCTTGTTCAATGAACTCATGCTAATTCGCAACCAAAACCAAGTTACATCATCTCAAAGTTGGCATGTCAGTGCTGTCAGTGGAGGCAGACTTAGCGAAAATTGCTAAGTGTTGAATCCAGTGATTTATTGATTTTTGTGAGCCAAATTCAAGCATGTTAGGAGCTAAACCAGTCAATGACCCAAAAATAAAAGTTGTTCCTCTTGCCAAACACTACAACTTTGCTTTAGTGACCACCTCCATGCAAGGTCTCTAACACATAGTTCAAACTTGGTCAAACATGTCACATTCAATTGATGGTCAACATTCAAACTAGGGCCTAATGACCTATTTACCCCTAACCATGAATATCAAAGTTGTTCATAATGATACACTAAACATGTTTAAGCTAATTGCAAGGTCATACAATCATTTCATGTATTAGTCACTCATAGTGCTATCTAGGTTAACACATGTAATCTTAAGTGTTTGGTCATCAAAGGTGACCTTCGTGAATAATGTCCTATTTGCTAACCTAAGTGTTGCTACATGTTTTTGTGACCCACATCCACCAAGTACATGTTTACACTCATGATCATATGCCTATACACATGGAAACATGAAATAATAAGAAATGTTGCATATGTTTCAATTAAATGTTTCAAGTGTAAATGCTTATATAGGAATGCTTGATGATCATGCTCATGCTATGCAAGTCAAGTTATGCAAGGCTAACACCTAGGGTGTTACACGCACACTCCTCGGCTGCCCCTCCAGTCGCCAGCAGTGCCATGACCAGCACGATGGCCCACGCGATGGGTCCTCGTGCCGGTGCCGTCGCCGCATCCTAGTCCTCCACCACAGCAGCCGCGGTGGCCGTGGGAGGAGTTTCGCCGCCATGAGATCTTTCCTAAAGATGACAGTTGGAGCGACCTACATCAAGGGCATTGCTGAGCATGATGCATATCCCATCGCGACATTCTTCCTCGCTAGGCTCGTGACGGATCAACGGCGTCTGAGGCCCCCATAAGGCAGTCAATAGGGCAAGAAAGTGTGCTGCTCCTCCAGGCGTCCACGGCCTCAAACTATGAAGATCTGTAGGGCCCCAGTCAGCCTCACAGGTGGGCATGCCGGCAGCTGCGGTGTTTAAGATCATTGGCGGCATGACCTTGACTTGACTGCTTCCCTACACACGGAAAAGGAACGACATGCCACACTGCAAGGTCCATCCATACTACACACCTCTGTTTGTTAGCACATATGGACATGAAGTGCTCAATGCTTTGCCTATGTGAAATCATTATTCATTGTGTTGTGCATTGTAGTGTTTCATGTTAGCCAGAAATTGATGGTTCAATGATATTCTGGTGATGCTGTAAGTGCAATCAAGCTCTATTGTGGGTTTTGGTATTGATGACCATCAAAATTAGAGGACTAATGAGATTTATCGAGATGATAAGCAGGGAATCGAAGAATGAGGATGATGAACAGGTTGCAGGTGTCCTAATTACAAAAGGTGGCCAGACCTAGCTCAAAGGAGGTTTAAATTCTTTTATGTTTTTGAGTTTGAGTTTAGGGAAAGCCATACTATTAAGAGAGATTTTCGGACAGTTGGTCAACTGTTGAATCAGATGCTCAAGTTCATAGATTTACATCCTCCCACCTAGTCAAAATAGCCAGCCAAATTTGATATCATATTACCTGTTTTGGCTAGGGCGACAGTGCCACCCTATTAAGAGCGGTAGTGCCGCCCTTAATTGACCGTTGGGCTCGGGGGGTATTTATACCCTTTAGACCCGGCCCACAATGGTCATCTTCTCCACTGAATCATTCTGCTCAAAACTAGACAGAACCAAAGCTCACCTCTCTCCTCCATTGTTGCTCCTCCATCCCTCAAGCAAATCCTTGATTCCAACCATCAAAACTTGAGAGAAAAGGCAGCAAAACTCGATTGGAGAGTAGATCCACTGATTCCCAAAGTCTAAGAGCATTTGGTTCATGTTTGGCCGGTGGTTCTAGGGTTTGTTACTCTTAGAGCTTGCTCCTAGCTGGCTAGGCATCGCCCTTGTGCTTGCCAACTCGTGTGGGAGCCTTGGGAGGTTTATAACCTCATTCAAAAGCTAAGAAATCACCCCTCACTTCAAGAGTTCACTCTCTTGACTTGAGAACGAGGGTAAGGCAAGCTTTTGTGGCAAGCTCAAGCCTTTTGTGGCTTCCTCAACAACGTGGACTTAGGCAAACCTTCGTGGTGAGCTAAACCACGGGATAAATCTTGTGTCTTGCATGCTTCATCTTTACTATACTTGTTATTTATCTTATTGCTAGCTGTTGTTAGGGTTTAGTTGCTCGATTCACATTTGTGTAAAGTTTCTGTGGTATCTAGTCTTCGAACTGGATCTTGAAGTTATATTGTAGGATTAAACAGCTAGTGGGGTCAGGTTCATTTCTGTTAAATCTCAACTGTGTTAGATTATTTTTCGTAGAGCGGCAGTGCCGCCCAGTAAGGCTGGCAGTGCCGCCCTCTGTTCTAACAGAGTTTTGAGTTGAATTTTTACAGGCCTATTCACCCCCTTCTAGGCCTTCTTTGTCTTCCTTAGATCCTACAAGTGGTATCAGAGAGAAGTTGCTTCGTATATGCTTCACCGCGTGAAGTATGGAAGAAGGAGAAGGTTCAAAGACCATTCGCGTTGCTGACGCAAGTGGTGTGCACGTCGAGGATGTTGGCAGCAGCAGCGAGCTGTCCATGTCCACAGCAAGTGATGCCACCATCAAAGAACCCAAGACCACTGATGCCGAAATAAGAAAGGCAAGAAAAGAAAGAAAAGCTATAAAGATCGCAACAAGAGAAGCTAGAGAAAAGAAGAAGGAAGAGCAGTGGCTCAAAGACAAGAAGAAGAGAAAAGAAGCTAGAAGAATCATAAGAGAGGCAAGAGCTAAGAGAAGGGTTGCAAGAGCTCAAGAGCAAGAGAAGAATGAGTATGATGCATCATCTAGTGAGCTCTCTAGTAGCTTGGAAGATGGAGATGATGATGTGTCATACCATGCTTCAAAAGATAGCAAGGAGGTGAAGAGCAAGGACAAAAAGAAGGATAGCAAGGACAAGGGCAGCAACAACAACAAGAACAAATATGCCGCCGTATCCTTTAATTATTCTTATTTGTCTAACCATAACAAAAGGTCTTTTGTCAATGTGCCCGCGGGCAAGTTGCCTCATTTTGATAGGACAAAATTTGCCAAGTGGAAACACTTGATGAGTGCCTATCTTATAGGTCTTCACCCCGGTCTTTGGGAGATTGTGGTGAATGGATTGTAGCCACCGGAAGATCCCAAAGCACCAACAAATCAAGAACTAGCTGCTGTCCATCTCAATGGCCAAGCCACAAGTATTCTTCTTAGTGCCTTGGATGGAAATGAGTACAACTGAGTGATGAATGTCAATGTTGCAAAACAGATTTGGGACACTTTGCATCTAGCACATGAAGGTGTTGATAAAGTAAGGAAGGCAAAGATTGATTTATTGATGGCCAAGCTCAATAGGTTCGTGATTGTAGATGGAGAGGGGCCACAAGAGATGTTTGATAGATTGATGACCTTGGTGGGCAAGATTAGAGGCTATGGATGTGATGAGCTTGATGATCACAAAGTGGTGAAGGTTATGTTGGAAGCCTACTCACCAAGAAATGAGACCGTAGTCACCTTGATTAGGGATAAGAAGAAGTTTGAGCACTTCACACCTAATGATGTGCTTGGAAGATTGTTGACATTTGACTTGCAAAGAGAATAAGCTAATGAGAGGAGAAGACTTGGTGAGTTGCAAGCCAAGCTAGAAGGCATGAAAATCAAGGAAGTAGCTCTCAAGGCCAATAAATCAAGCAATCAAGGCATCTCCAATAAGGCAAAGGGAAGCAAGCAAGCATCAACAAGTCAACCCAAGGAAATCAAGTCAACTCCACAAAATGATGATCCAAGTTCATCCTCAAGTGAAGATGAAGATGATGGGGCTGATTATATGAAGATTGATGACATGGCTTTGTTCATGAAGAGCTATCACAAGGGGTTGAAAAAGAATGGGTATAAAATAGTGCAAAGAAGGTTCCCCAACAAGAAGAAGAGGACTTGCTACAATTGTGGCAGCACGGAACACTTCATTGCTAAGTGTCCCTATGACAAGAAAGAAAACAAATACAAGAGGGACAACAATGAAGGCAAGCATGAACACAAAAAGAGATACAAACAAATGGGAGAGGCACACATTGGGCATGAGTGGGACTCAACTAAGGAGTCAAGTGAAGAGGATGTGAAAGTTGCAACCGTGGCTATTCAAAAGCCATCCTCTACATCAAGGCTCTTCAACAATATGTCCGATGATGATGACCACCGCTCCACTCACGTTTGTCTTATGGCAAAGGGTGAGAAGGTAAAACGAAGAGCCAAATCTCCTCCACCTCCTAGTGACATCTCTAGTAGTGAACTTAGTTATTCTAGTGATGATGATACTAGTGATGTTGAGAAATATGCTAAATTGACTAAAAAGTTAGATTCTAAGACCAAGCTCTTTATCATGAATCTAATGGAGGAATTAGAAAGTGTCAAAGCCGAGCTAGCCGATAGAGATGATTATCTTGAGGAAACCGAAAAGATGTATATTGGCTGTAAGGAAGCTCTTGAGTTAGAGAGAAGTGAGGTGTACTCTTTGAACAAGGCCTTGGCCGAAGAACAAAGAGAACATGCTCTCACAAAGAAGGCAAATATTGCACTCAATGACAAGTATTGTGTCTTAGTTGAAAAGCACAACAAACTTGAGAAGCAATATAACCTTCTACGTGAGAGCACCCCACTTCCCTCCAACATAAATGACACTTATATTCCCTCCACTAGCCAAGGATGTGGAAATTACTATAATCTTGACTTAAATGTTCATTCCACTAACCTTGCAAACTTGGAGGTTATGAAAAAGGAGATTGCTAGGCTCAATGCTATGTTAGGAAAAAAGGTGCATGGAAGGCAAGAAACCTGTAGGTGGCAAAGGTGAAAAACCAAAGAGGCCACAATACAAAGATGGAAGAAATCCACGCATCAAAGATAGGCTTGGGCACACTCATGGAGGTAAAACCAATGGAAGAAAGGTAATCAATGGATATGAGTGTGTTCAGTTCGTGAGCAAAGGGCAGGAAGATACAGATAGGTCTGCATAGATGGTGGCACAAGGTCAGCCCAGAGCAGCACCACGGCCTATGGGCGGCAGTGCCGCTGTGAAGGGCGGCAGTGCCGCCCCCCACAGAAAAGGGAAGACCACCTCCTACTCATTTGCTCATGTCAAGCCCAAGAAGAAGGTGTCTCATCCAAAGCAGGTTGTTCAGAAACCAAAGAAATCTATCTAGGTCACTCCAAATATATATGCTTACCAACCAAAGGGTAAAACACCTCCACAATGTTTGGATTCTAACTTTGTTTTACAGCACAACAGCAAGGGGGAGGTGTTTGCCAAGTTTGTCGGCAATGGTCAAAATGTTTATCATAATGCTTTCATGTGGGTTCCTAAAGTTCTTGTGACTAACATGCAAGGCCCCAAACATATTTGGGGACCTAAAACTAGGAACTAAACTTGTGTTGTAGGCATACTCCTCCAGTGGGTCAAGTTGGGTGCTTGACAGCGGCTGTACAAATCATATGACCGGAGAAAGGAGTATGTTTTCATCATACTCCCCAACTACAAATTCAGATGAGAATATTATATCTGGTGACAATTCAAAAGGGGGTGTGATTGGACTTGGTAAAGTAGCTATTACACTTGATCATTCAATTACAAATGTCTTATATGTTGATTCCTTGAAGTACAATCTGCTGTCCGTTTCTCAATTATGTGAGATGGGCTACAATTGTCTCTTCACAGATAAGGGTGTGGAAGTGTCTAAGAAGGAGGATTCCTCTATTGTCTTTATGGGTCACCTCAAGAACAAGCTTTACTTAGTTGATTTCAGCAAAAGTAAAGCTAAGCTTGAGACCTGTTTAGTGGCAAAATCTAGCATGAGTTGGCTATGGCATCGCCAACTAGCTCATGTTGAGATGAGGAACTTGGCCAAACTCCTAAAAGACAACCACATACTTGGACTAACCAATATTCAATTTGAGAAAGATAGGATTTGTAGTGCTTGCCAAGCCAGAAAGCAAGTAGGTGTACCTCACCCACCAAAGAGCATCATGACCACCACACAACCATTAGCGTTGATTCACATGGATCTCTTTGGACCGGTCACCTACATAAGCATCGGGGGTAACAAATATGGTCTAGTTATTGTTGATGATTATTCCCGTTTCACTTGGGTGTTCTTTGTTTATGATAAGTCCCAGGTACAAGAGAAAGTCAAGATATTTGTGAGAAGGGCACAAAGAGAGTTCGGTCTTCCTATCAAAAAGATAAGAAGTGACAATGGGACCGAATTCAAGAACACTCTAGTTGAAGAGTTTCTTGATGATGAGGGCATCAAACATGAGTTTTCAACTCCTTACACCCCTCAACAAAATGGTGTAGTAGAGAGGAAGAACCGTACACTTCTTGATATGGCAAGGACAATGCTAGATGAATACAAGACGTCGGACCTCTTTTGGAGTGACGCTGTCAACACCGCTTGCCATGCCATCAACCGTCTCTACTTACACAAGAAACTCAAGAAGACTTCATATGAGCTTTTAACCGGTAACAAACCAAAGGTGTCATACTTTAGAGTGTTTGGGTGCAAGTGTTTTATACTTAACAAAAGACCCAAAACCTCTAAATTTGCACCTAAAGTTGATGAAGGCATTCTTCTTGGTTATGGATCAAATGAGCATGCCTATCATGTCTTCAACAAAACTATGGGTAAAGTTGAAGTCACGGTAGATGTGACATTTGATGAATCTAATGGCTCTCAAGTGGAGCAAGTTGATTCAAGTGTTGTAGGAAGGAGGATCCACCATGTGAGGCAATCAAGCAAATGGCTATAGGCGACATTAGGCCACAAGAAGATCAAGCCACTGACGATGAGGATCCCCAGGCTGTTGCTGCACAAATTTCCGCTGACGTACTCCATCGATGAGGGCAACACTCACCTGCTGAACATCAGCAGGGCAGCAGTGCCGCTCATGAGGGTGGTAGTGCCGCCCCATCTACCTTAGCAGCAGTTTCTTCAACTCCTACTCCACCACCTCAAGGACTCAACCTAGAGCCTATCTTTGAACAAGAAGAGGCTGAAGGTCCAGAAGAGGAACAAGGAGGTGTTGAGCATCCAAGGCTACGTCAAACTATACAACAGGATCACCCCGTTGACAACATTCTTGGGAGCATTCGAAAGGGGGTAACAACTCATTCACATTTAGCAATTTTTTGTCAATATTACTCGTTTGTTTCCTCTTTGGAACCTCTCAAGGTAGAACAAGCACTTGGAGATCCAGATTGGGTCATGGCCATGCAAGAAGAGCTCAACAACTTTGAGAGAAATCAAGTGTGGAAATTGGTAGAAAGGCCCAACACCAATGTCATTGGTACCAAGTGGGTCTTTCGCAACAAGCAAGATGAAAATGGTGTGGTGACTAGGAACAAGGCAAGATTGGTGGCCCAATGCTTCACTCAAGTAGAGGGCTTGGACTTTGAAGAAACATATGCACCCGTGGCAAGATTTGAAGCAATCCGAATGCTTCTAGCCTTTGCTGCCCATCATGATTTCAAGTTTTACCAAATGGATATCAAGAGTGCATTCCTTAATGGCCTAATACAAGAGTTGGTGTATGTGGAGTAGCCACCAGGATTTGAAGATCCCAAGTTCCTCGACCATGTCTATAAACTCCAAAAGGCGCTCTATGGGCTTAAGCAAGCACCAGGAGCATGGTATGAATGCCTTAAGGAATTCCTACTCAAACAAGGCTTTGAAATAGGCAAAGCCGACCCTACACTCTTTACTCACAAAGTTGGAAATGATATATTTGTATGCCAAATATATGTCGATGACATAATATTTGGTAGTACTAATCATGTGTATTGTGATGAGTTTAGTAGGATTATGACTAAGAGATTTGAGATGTCCATGATGGGTGAGCTGAAATTCTTCCTTGGATTTCAAATCAAGCAAATGAAGGAAGGGACGTTCATTAGCCAAACCAAGTACACCCATGATATACTTAACAAGTTCGACATGGTGAATGCCAAGCCTATCAAAACTCCCATGCCAACTAATGGACATCTTGATCTAAATAAAGAAGGGAAAGCCATCGACATCAAGGTATATCGTTCCATGATCGGCTCTTTACTTTACTTATGTGCATCTAGGCCGGACATAATGCTTAGTGTGTGCATGTGTGCTAGATTTTAAGCTAACCCAAAAGAGTGCCATTTAGTGGCTGTTAAAAGAATCTTGAGATATTTAGTACACACTCCTAACCTTGGCTTGTGGTATCCCAAGGGCTCCAAGTTCAATCTACTTGGCTATTCGGATTCCGATTATGCCGGTTGCAAGGTAGATAGAAAAAGCACTTCGGGGACATGTCAATTACTTGGACGGTCCCTAGTGTCTTGGAGTTCTAAGAAGCAAAATTGTGTAGCCCTTTCCACCGCCGAGGCTGAGTATGTTGCAGCCGGTGCATGTTGTGCTCAATTACTTTGGATGAGGCAAACCCTTCGTGATTTTGGATGTTAATTTACCAAAATCCCACTCTTGTGTGATAATGAAAGTGCCATAAAGCTTGCAAACAATCCCGTAAGCCACTCAAGAACCAAACATATAGACATCCGACATCATTTCTTGAGAGACCACAAAACCAAAGGAGATATCGAAATTCATCATGTGAGCACCGAAAAACAACTAGCCGATATCTTCACTAAGCCTTTCGATTAGTCAAGGTTTTGTGCTTTGCGTAGTGAGCTAAATATACTTGATTCTCGTAACGTGGTTTGAAATATGGCACACCTCTGGTTGACAACATAGTGAAATAGGAAAATGATTTAACAAGATGTTATATTGTGTTTCAAAACCATTTCAAAAGGTCAACTAAGTGTCATGACCATTGTCTGTATTGTTGATTGCTTACTGGTCATGATATTTAGAGTATATATATCCATATCTGAGGTGAAGGAGGTCATAAAGTTTCAGCATAATCCCTGCAAGATTGGCAGGGCGGCAGTGCCGCTCTCTGAAAACTGGGCCATTTTCAGCCAATTTTGGCTGGGTTGCGGGGCCCGTTTTCTTCTACTTATTCCTTCTCTGGCCCCCGACCCAACTCTCTCCTTCTCTCCCAGCCGACGCCGACGCCCGTGCTCCTCCCTTCCTCTCTCTTAAGCACGAGCCGTCACCGTTTCTTGCGACCTGCCACCCCGGTAGTGCCGCCCCTGCTGCCGGCCAAGTCTCTTCATCGCTGGTCACTGCAGAAGGCTCTTGGCCAAGCCGTTTCTTCTCTTCTCCCTCCACTCCAATGGTTTGGAAGCAAGGTGAAACCTTAACTCCTTCGATCTATGCAATGTGAAGCTTTTAGTCATGGATTTTAGTTTCTAGGGGGAGTATGAAGGGTTTAGAAAGGTTTTCTATGGTTGAATCGAGTTGATTTTGGATTTCACCGGTTGGATGATTTTGGAGAGAGCGGCAATGCCGCCCTTGGGACCATTAATGGCACCCCTAGCAGATTCTAACAGCTATACTCAAGCTCATAAGTCCGATGAATTTTAGAAAGGATTGGATTCATTTATCAAAAATTATTTCTAAAGTTTTTCATACTCAATCTTTCAAATTCATGGCTAGGGTTTCATGTATTCCTTGCTTAGACTGTGATTCTGAAATTGTGATGATGAATAGACACTATTGGAAATAGGATTTAACCAGAACGAGAAAGTTGAAAATGAAATAGTGAAGCAACTGAGGGCGGCAGTGTCGGCCTTAGGGGGCGGTAGTGCCGCCCTACCATGCTGAATCCAAATCCAGCAAAGCTTCCTGTGTCATTTTCAAAATTCTTTTTCTTGTTAAAACCTGCTTGCAGGTGTGTCTAACTCATTATCTTATACAGTTTCTTATCAAGTCTCATTTAAATTGCATAGATGGACTGAGGTAAAAGGAAGGTGCTGACAACCAAGCAAAAGGTCAAGAGAGGCAGGGGATAGGCGAGCTATACTCCCAGAGACAGAAATCTTGATGAAGACCTTGCTGAAGAGGAAAACATTCATATGATGGGCAGAACTATTTGTGTGTGGCCTAATTCTCCTTTGCACTTTTCAAAGTTTGATAGCAGCTACATGAGAGATAACACTGAAAGGTTCGATCTCATTCCTCCCCAAAACAGTGATGATCATAGAGTTGTTGATTATTCCATGAGTTGGAAGAAGACAGGTGAAGCTAGAGAGATTGATCCCTACTCCTCTGACTGATCAAATGGCATTGATTATTGATTTTGGAATGCTTTCCAATCTGATTTTTATGCTACAACCATTCTGTCTAAGTCAAAGGGCAAGATTAGCAAGATGCAATACATTGACTTTGGTGACTTGGATAGCAGGGATGATCATCAGTTTGCTACAGCAATCAAGACCTGTGACCGCTTTGAGATGACAGACATCATGAGTTTCAGGTATGATTGGAACAGGGAGATTCTTGCTCAGTTCCATGCTACTTACTATTGGAATAGGGAAGTGGATGAGCTTCATTGGATGACTGATGGGTGACATTATCACATTGATTTTGTCACCTTCTATCGTATTCTTAGTTTTGGACACATCCATAGGGGATATGAGAGGATTCATAATGAGCGTCGTCTTGAGCCAATGAAAGTAAGCTTCATGTGGGAGGATCAAAATCTTGTAGTTCCTAATTGGTCAAGGACCAAGCTCAAGAGCTTCTATTACATCATGAATAATCTTTTTAGGATCACTCTCAACCCTAAAGACAATGCAATAGATTTGAATGGCTATATCACTAATATGTTGTCTAGGTTTCCTAGCAGTGAAAAGTTTAATGTTCCAAGATTCATTTGGGTTGAGCTAGCATATGCCATGGATGATGGGAGGAGATCTTTGTCCTATGCTCCTTACCTCATGTTTATGATTGAGAGAGTGACTGGCATGTGGTTCCCTAAGGATTGTGAGCACACTGTTTACAAGATCAAGAAGACCCATGGTGGTTTAGGGGGACTTGGATCAGCAACTTAGCACACTAGTTCTGGAGGACCTGGAGATAGTGGGGCAGCAGGCTTTCACCCTTCTGGAGATGCACAGAGAGATATTCCTGAGCCATCCAGGGCTAGGGAACAAAAGAAGTCAAAGTGGGGAAAGATGAGTGCATGGATGAAGGCAATCTTTACTTATTGTGCATATGCTTCACAGACTGCTTATGAGAATCGAATGGAGAACAGGGAAGCAGTGAGGCATGCTAGGGAAATGGCAGGGCTGCCACCACTTCCACCAGTGGAGCCACCACCTCAGTTTCCTAACTTGCCTCGCCTTTCTTCTTCTGATGAGGAGCAAGATCAGGCAGATGAGCACCATGATGAACAACCAGATGATCAGCAACATGGGCACTCATATGAGCCATTCAGTTAGTACTACGGGTACCCACAGGGACAACATTTTGAGGAGCCCCCAAGTCAGTAGGACCTTGGTGCAGAGATCCACCCTACAGAGGCTGATCCAAAGGTTCAGGCAACTTTGTTTCGTACATATTCCAGGACACCGCGTCCTTCGATGGATCAGCCAGGGCCGTCTACTTCAGCTAGGGCAGCACCTCTGCGACGTTTAGCATGCTTCACTTCTCACACCCACGTCGCCGGACGTGCCCGCGTCGACTCCGACAGTGATGAGTGATCTCTCTTCTTTTTCTTCTCTTTTTGGTACTTGATGCCAAAGGGGGAGAAAATTAGAGGGGTCAACAGTTTTGCGACGCCATATGTTCTTCGCTGCTGCACTTGATGTTCAGATCCGATGAGAGTAGTAAGGTTGTGAGTTTGAGAGTCGCTTAAAACTCTATTTTATGAAATTATGCTACTTTGTGACTTAATTTGCTTCGGATATGGACATGTATTCATGGTTACTGTTTTAGCTTATCATATTTTGATTTTAGATTGTTTTATATTCACATGATATGCTGTAGAAATTTGATTGCTACCTGACTAATATAGTCAGGACGGCAGTGCCGCCCTCTTGGGCCGGCAGTGTCGTCCTATGCTGTATCAACCAGGATCTTATGTGCTTGAACTGATAAAACCTGTCATATGCATCAAGTTTATTCCTGTGACACTTTGTTCAGCACCCCACAGCAGGCATGGATATAGGGGGAGGTACCCATCACACCTAAAATGTGAATCATGGCCTCTTATGCCAAATTGAGAATTCAAATCTCCATTCACATATTTAGGGGGAGGCTCCTACACCCATGATTTGAAAATCTCAGTTTAGATTTCATATCATTTGTAAGCTCTAATTGGGTTGTCATCAATTATCAAAAAGGGGGAGATTGTAAGTGCAATCAAGCCCTATTGTGGGTTTTGGTATTGATGACCACCAAAATTAGAGGACTAATGAGATTTATCGAGATGATAAGCAGGGAATCAAAGAATGAGGATGATGAACAGGTTATAAGTGTTCTAATTACAAAAGGTGGCCAGACCTAGCTCAAAGGAGGTTTAAATTCTTTTATGTTTTTGAATTTGAGTTTAGGGAAAGCCGTACTATTAAGAGGGATTTTAGGACAGTTGGTCAACTGTTGAATCAGATGCTCAAATTCACAGATTTACATCCTCCCACCTAGTCAAAACAGCCAGCCAAATTTGATATCATATTACCTGTTTTGGCTAGGGCGGCAGTGCCGCCCTGTTAAGAGCGGCAGTGCCACCCTTAACTGACCGTTGGGCTCGGAGGGTATTTATACCCTTCAGGCCCGGCTCACAACGGTCATCTTCTCCACTGAATCATTCTGCTTGAAACCAGACAGAACCAAAGCTCACCTCTCTCCTCCATTGTTGCTCCTCCATCCCTCAAACAAATCCTTGATTCCAACCATCAAAACTTGAGAGAAAAGGTAGCAAAACTCGATTGGAGAGTAGATCCACTGATTTCCAAAGTTTAAGAGCATTTGGTTCATGTTTGGCCGGCGGTTCTAGGGTTTGTTACTTTTGGAGCTTGCTCCTAGCCGGCTAGGCATTGCCCTTGTGCTTGCCAACTCGTGTGGTAGCCTTGGAAGGTTTGTAACCTTATTCGAAAGCTAAGAAATCACCCCTCACTTCAAGAGTTCACTCTCTTGACTTGAGAACGAGGGTAAGGCAAGCCTTTGTGGCAAGCTCAAGCCTTTTGTGGCTTCTTCAACAACGTGGACTTAGGCAAACCTTAGTGGTGAGCTGAACCACGGGATAAATCTTGTGTCTTGTGTGCTTCATCTTTACTATACTTGTTGTTTATCTTATTGCTAGCTGTTGTTAGGGTTTAGTTGCTCGATTCACATTTGTGTGAAGTTTCTGTGGTATCCAGTCTTCGAACTGGATCTTGAAGTTATATTGCAGGATTAAGCAGCTAGTGGGGTCAGGTTTATTTCTGTTAAATCTCAACTGTGTTAGATTATTTTTCATAGAGCGGCAGTGCCACCCTCTGTTCTAACAGAGTTTTGAGTTGAATTTTTGCAGGCCTATTCACCCTCTCTCTAGGCCTTCTTTATCTTCCTTAGATCCTACAGATGCAGATACAAAGACGGAATAGAGATGTTGCTCGAAAGGTCAAATAAAAAGCTGACAGGATTAGGGACTGCACAATGGATTTGGACTGTAAGCTATGACATGTGCTTCCATCGAATGCTATGTGGTGGGCAGTTATGGTCCCAGCTAGCGCATAATTTTGAGCTTAGCTTATCCGATTGGTTCATTGTTATATTGTTCCTCCCAGCCTTGTGAAATATGTAATGTTTAAGAGAAAAGGATCACTAGTACATTTGTATATTTATAATCATTATTACTATTTTCCATCTGACTAGAACCTTTTTAAACTGTCCCAAACTGCACTTATAATTGCATTTTTGTTTTCTTTGTATACTTATTTAGAAAACAAGAATGCATCTCAATGCATGTGCTGCCTTGTGCTGGATAGATTTATAGGGAAACACTTCTCTGTTGGACGTTTTGAAATCTTGGTTGAATTTGTTTAAAGTATGTGGGCATTATGCGTTTCTGTGCCTTCAACCTATGTGGTTCATATTATCTGACAACTTACAAATACGATGCCTGGAGTAATCTACAAATATAAATGCAGCATAATGCCTTTGGTGAGCATGCACAAGTAGAACACAACTCTTGTGGAATGACTTAGGTTGCCTCTCGGTTTTTCTATATGTTCAAATCCTTGTGGAATGAATTCAGTTGGAAAATATTTTACTATGGATTGTGGTTTGGAATTCCTGGACTGAGTAGCCACTGTTTTTTATTCATTTTTGCTACCTTGATCAATGTATTTGTGTTTTCCTGCTAGCAAAATTTAGTCACAAATCTGTTTGGTAAAATTGGTTGAAATTAGTTAAGAAACAAATTTATATACTGTTTAATTTTCAAAGTTACAGTTTGCAACTTTTTTAAAACAATTAGTACAAATCAAATTGGATTGAGCCAGAAGTTGATTTGTTTCTCACTTC
This sequence comes from Miscanthus floridulus, assembly GCF_019320115.1. NCBI lineage: Eukaryota > Viridiplantae > Streptophyta > Magnoliopsida > Poales > Poaceae > Miscanthus > Miscanthus floridulus. The sequence continues at coordinate 102,895,240 of NC_089598.1, forward strand.
ATTTTAGGTCTCACTTTCTTTAGTTTTTGATTGCGTTGCTCATCTTTTCTTCAATGCTAGATGATGACTGAGGATAGTCAGGATATTTTTCTCTGCAATTGCATTTTCACATTTCCAAACATAACACATACAAATTAAGTTATACTCCCAAGTTTAAGACATTTGATTTAGGACAAGCTCAAAAGGTCAGTTATTCGAAGATTGGAAGGAGTATGCCTTTTAGTTATTTGATTTGTCTGGTTATGTGCTGCCGTAGCGTTAGCACGGGTTATACTAGTGAGATAAAAAAACTGTTGGAGAGTGAAAAGATATACAAAGCGATTTTTATGCGAATGACTCTCTAAATGATGATTTAGATAGTGAGATTTAGAAAGGCTCTTGGAGATGCACATTGCCTAAAATAACTCATGTAATTGGTAGACGAAATCAATGATACGCATGCATGCGTTTTTAAACTATGCCTGAATATAGAAAATTAAGCAAGTTAACAACCCAACTAACTAATTAGTGAGTGATAAGTTTATCTTTTGCCAGTCTTTTTATTTGTGCCTAAAATTGTTTGAATACTTCGTATTTTAGGAATACGTGAGTATGTAATGTTTCAATCCAATTAGAGTAATTACGATTATACTACCAGAAACATGAGAGATGGATAATTTAGTGGCACATCTGTGTGTCATTGCGTGTACTTTTTATAATAGAAGGTGAGTGTCGGGGACCAACACTAGGGTACCCGAAGAGGAGGAGCTAATGACCATCAACATCGATTCATCCGAGCAGTCAAGAGCGCGACTACAGCTCCAACCGACCCCAGGCACGCAGGCTCCGCCTCGCCTGACCTCTGGGGGCGGGCTCTGCCTCACCCGACCCTGAGGCCGCGGAGGGCGGGCTTCGCCTCGCCCGACCCCGAGGTTGCGGGCTCAGCCTCGCCCGACCTCCGGGGGTGGGCTCCGCCTCGCCCGTCCCCGAGGCCGCGCGCTCCGCTTCGCCCGACCTCTGGGGGAGGGCTCTGCCTCGCCCAACCCCGAGGCTGCTGGCTTCGCCCTGCCCGACGGGGTCCCATACCGCCGCCAACCACTCCAGGTCTAGACGTATGGGCCTGGGTCAAAACTCTGACACCAAGGAAGAGACTGGCATGCCCCGATGTAACCCGTGGCCGTGACGGGCCATACCTGAGGATTCACATCAAGAACAATGTCGAGCGTGCCGGTGTTGTTCTGCCTAACCATCGTACGAACGCTCACAGGCGCGTCAGTTCATCATGACTTCCGCCGGGACGGAATGGAACGCCATGACCGACAGACGATGCCTGCGCGTGGCGCCTGTGACGGACAGGGCCTCGACGTGGGGCTGCCCCTGTTGACATCTACAGGGTCGATGGGACCCGCATGAAGGAGAAGAAGGACCCGTCGATCCTGACGGACTTCTTCTTCCTCTCATTCTTCTCTTTTCCTCCGCTGTAACCCGTGCTTTCCCTTGATCTATAAAAGAAAAAGCAGGGCGTCCCATGGAGGGGATCGACCCATCGATGACCGATCGAATCACCCCGTACCGATCAGAACACGACACGAACACACGGCTGAGCAGCAATCGAGCTCTCAGCACCCGTTCACTCTTTCCACTAGAGACTTGAGATCATTTTCCTCCCTCGCCCGTTTATACCCCCTACTACAAACTTGCAGTGCTAGTAACATGAGCAGCAGCAACGAACTGGACGTAGGGACTTTCTGCCAGAACCAGTATAAACCCCGTGTCCTCTAAGCATATCATCCGAGCCAGATGAGCAATATTAGAAATTTACTCGTCGGTGGTAACTCGAAACGCCGAAGGTGTTTTTTGCTGTAACGAGAATCAAAATTTATCTTTGTTTTGTAGCAATTTCATGAGAATTAATGTTGATGCTCTGTTAGAAACCTCTAATCAGTAATGCTAAGATTGTTTTGATTACATTCACAAGCGACTCTTGGGTGTTGTTCTATCTTCTTGGAGAAAAAATGCTCGTTATTTCAGTGATTAGTTTGGTAACTATACAGCAGGCCCGGTCCCTCTTTTTTTTTTCTGTGGTTCCGCCTCTGGCTGGAGGTCCCATGAGACGAGACATGATAGAGTGCAGCCTCGAAGAAATGTCTGGTGCAAAGCTAGCCCAGGCAGGCGCTCTCCATGGCGATGCTGTGGACTGTGCTGAGACGAAGAATCGGAAGGACCGCCTGGCACAGCCCATGTGAGGCCAGGCAGAGACGGTACGCGAGTAAAAAGATGTTCATTGTTCAGGCGCGCGACCGTGGACGGATACAGATCTACAGAGCCACCATGGTCGCGTCCGGTATCTCCCATCGGCCATCGCCCATCCATCCCATCCCACGGGAACGCAAGGACAGGATGCACGAGCCTCCCGCCTGCGCTGCCGCTGCGTCGTGCCATGCCTCAGGTCGCAGCGCTCCGCGCCGGCGCCGCGGGCCGCGGCCAGGCCAGTTTACGCTGCCACGGTCGTGCTGCCGTCGCACCATTGGCAACCTTCTGTTGTGTGCCCCGTCGTGTGTCGCTCGACGTCGACGATTCCCATGGCGGGACGGGATCAGTTTGCTGCGGTCCACGCCGTTGTTGGGCCACAGGAAAGCCTTGCCGCAGAAAAGAGCGCGCATGCCGGCTCGCCCTGGCATTTGGCGAAAGCGCCCGGCTACGTGCCCTCAAATCCATCCATCGGGCGCTCTGCGTCTTTTAATAATTTTCCCGTCTCACAGTCACCATCTCTGCCCTCTCTCTCTTCCCCACAAGACACACACCTGACACCACTACCTTTCTCCTGCGTGGTCTCCTTCCTCCCCCAACCTGTTCTGGTCCGTCCTCAGTTCACCACAGGCCGCTCACATCCATCCATCCATCCATCCATCACACTGCCCCAAGTCGATCTCCCTCCTCTCAGGCCTGCACCGGTCTGTTCCTTCCGGCTGCCGCTGCGGCGTCCCAGGCATGCGCTCCTCTGCTGGTCGTCTACGCCGGCTGCTGGCCCTCGCCGTCCTCTCCGTTGCCCTGTCCGTGGCGACGGCGGCGGTGGCAGGCGGCGACCACAACTTCCAGCGGGACTTCGACGTGGTGTGGGGCGCGGGCAATGCGCGGTTCCGCGACGGCGGGCGGACCGTGGAGCTGTCCCTGGACGAGCGGACGGGCGCGCGGCTGCAGTCCAAGCAGCGCTACCTCTTCGGCAGGTTCGACCTCGAGATGAAGCTCGTCCCCGGCGAGTCCGCCGGCACCATCACCTCCTTCTATGTGAGTCCGTCCGTCCATTCGTGCACTCGATCTCCCTAGTATATCCTGTGGAAATTGCTCGGCTAAGCTAAGATTGGCCGTGCTATGCGTCTCGTTCGAGATGAGCTGAGATTGTTCTTCAGTAGTGGGAGTGGGACTCTGGGGCGGCCGCAGCGCTCCTTGTGTCTGCCATTTGGCTTCCTGGGAGTGATTTTTGCTCGTGGGGGTGAAAAAATATTACAGCTTTGATCAGGCAAGCAGGTGATGGATGGCCTCGCGCATTTGTTGCACTCGAAAGTTCAGACTTGAGCCTGAACTAAACAAGATCGGCGCTGCGGCTTGGCAGATCGGGTGGTTGCGTGGTTGAGGTTCACCGTTGCCGCGGTGGATTTTTGCACGGCTGGCCGCTGGGGTGCGTGAATGCTGGTAGTAATTGGTGAATTCAATTGGCATTTGTGATGAACAGGGCGAGGTAGCTACTAGCCCAGACAGACAGAGGTGTTGCTACAGTTACTGCGTGTACGCTACAGTTACTGGGTATGAGCACGTCTCCCTGCATCATGCCAGTGCTCCTGCTGTTCTGTAATGTGGCTCATCAACTCAAAAGAGCCGTGGATCCCACTACTGGATTTTTTTTTTGAAAAAAATGCCACTACTAGTGTACTCGCTAGATACATTCTGCATTTTTCTTTACTACATATAGCCCCCGTTGGGCTTACCTTAAAGCCGGATTATTTGGTTTTTTAGCTTGTTTTTCTCTTGCAACCTTTCAATTTTGGTTTGTTTTTTTAGCCAAGCGAATGTGGCCATACGCACACAATACAATCTACAAGCAAAAGTATCCAAGCGTTCGTCGTATATCAACCCGTTCGGTTGGCTGGTCTTTGGTTTGTTTTTTTAGCCCAACGAACGTGGCCATACGCACACAATACAACCTACAAGCAAAAGTATCCAAGCGTCCGTCGTATATATATGTCTAACAAAGCAAAAGCTGTGGCATCGCAGATCTGCACGGGCGGCGCGCGGCACGACGAGGTGGACTTCGAGTTCCTGGGGAACTCGAGCGGGGAGCCGTACCTGCTGCACACCAACATCTTCAGCGACGGGCGAGGGGAGCGGGAGCAGCAGTTCGCGCTGTGGTTCGACCCCACGCGGGGATTCCACACCTACACCATCCTGTGGAACCCGCACAACATCGTGCTCTACGTCGACGGCGTCCCGATCCGTGTCTTCGCCAACAACGCCGCGGCGGGGGTGCCGTTCCCGGCGCGGCAGCCGGCGCGGGTGTTCGCCAGCATCTGGGACGCCGAGGACTGGGCCACGCTGGGCGGGCGCGTCAGGACCGATTGGAACAGCGCGCCCTTCGTCGCCACCTACCGCCGGTACAACGTCACCAACGCCTGCGTCTGGGAGGAGGAGGAGGAGGATGGTGCAGGAGGTGGTGGCGGCGGCGGGCGGGCACGGTGCCCGACGGCGTTGACGGCGGTGCCCGGAGGCGGGCCGCGGCGGCGGAGGGCGCCGGCGTGGATGGCGCGGCGGATGGACTGGTGGAGCTGGATGACGCTCAGCTGGGTGCGCATGAACTACATGGTGTACGACTACTGCGCCGACCGGAGGCGGTTCCCGCACGAGTTCCCGCCCGAGTGCGCCATCCCCATCGGCAGATCCTGAGCTCACAGTCATCAGTCGTGCTCGTGCCGTGTAGAGAGATGTTTGCTTGTAGTGTTTTGCCACGTGGTGGCAGTATAATTATCGTGTTTGATTTCAGTTTCTAGAACATGCCGTTTAGATTCGTCGCAAGAACTCGCGGACCGGAGACTCGGTACACGAATCGTGAAGCTTGAATGACTACTGGGCGTCTGGGCCATGCTAAATGCTGGCATTTGACTTCAGGTTTCTCTAAAAAAAATGGGCCTGTGGAAAACGAAAAGGCTGTGCTGGGTTCACCGACATGGGCTGGGCCAGATTCTGTGCTGGGCTCTACTGACAGACAGGCACTTGTTGCGGCATTTCTCTAGCCGGGACTGGGGCCAAGAATTTTAGACTGACAGGCACTTGTCTCGGAATTTCCGGTTTTTTCTTGAAAAAAACTGTTTGCAATACCATTGGACATTGTTAGTTGTTCCACGTACTATATAAAAGTATATTATAAGTTTATTATAAAAGTATATTCAACTATCTATCTAATGATACTAATTATGTATTATAAATATTAATATTATTATATATATAATTGATCAAAGTTAAAAAAAAATTGATTTTTTGGGAAGTGAGAACGACTTCTATTCTGGGACATAGGGAGTATCTATTCGAACCAACATTTTTAAAATTAAAAAATGAAACGATTATATGTGGCTAGGGCCAGGCAATACGTGTGCACAGTAACCATGGTGGCATGTCCTCCTCATGTACACCTAAACCGAGCTGGGACGGATCCACGACATTTCCCCCAACGAAAATAAATTCCGACGGCGCATGCAAAAACCACCCAAAAACTCAAACGTTATCCTCCGCAGCCCGGCCATCCCCTCAAGAATTCAAGACTCCGTGGGTTCCTGAGTGATGACTGATGAGTTCCAGCAGGCAGCAGAGGCGCCCAACCCGCCGCATGAATATGCCGCCTCCGGTCTGGACGTCTGGTGACCACTACCACAGGTCCAGAACGAAACAGCTGGTTGAGAAGCTCAGCCAGCTGCTTCCAGCTCGCGTATACTACTCCGTAGGCTAGCTATCACACCACGACGACAACGTACACACGTCGCTGTCGCGATTGGCGTAGACGATTTGTCATGCGGATCGACTAGAGATATACACATGCACAGGAGGAGAGAATGAGATGGACTTGGACGTGCCGCCGGCTCCGGTTCTTGCGATGCAGCTCTCTTGCTCCATGCATGCATGGTTGGTGCTCGGTCCGGTCATTTACACGGGTAGTACTAGTACCACACGCATGCATGCGGATATGCTTTAAGTCCTGATGTATGATCTGTGTATCATGATATCATCAGTGCAGTCATGAGCACGACGTGCCGGCCGATCGTAGGCCCGGCCGCCGCCGGCGTGGGCGACCACAATTCCACCTCCAACTCTAACGATCGATCGCCGATTATTAGCTCGGTCGTCGGGCGCCTCGGTGCGACGGGACGGGACGGCGGCCTGCGTGCACCAAGCCACCAATGCTTATTGGAAATTTGGAATTGGAATGCTGATGTGAAATATATTTGCGAATTGGACTGGTTTCCACCAGTCCGTGCTAGGGCCTAGCGGCAGAGGATTGGACGTGTCGTCTGGCTGGCCGCCGGTCCCAACCGGAAAGAGAAAGCAAAGCAGGGGATCGGAGATCGATGGAACGACGAAGCAGTAGTGCATGCGGGCGCCAATGTGACGATGAGATAACGTCGACGAAGGCGATATCCGGTGAACAGAAAGACAACCGAGACGTCACGGAGAGCGATATCTTGCTTTATGCTGGGTTTTGGTTTTTGTTCGGTGGAGGTTTTCTAGCGCTTTCAGATGGCAAATGAGCCTGACCTCGGCAGCGTCCCCCAGCTCCGATCCCAGCTGCGTTATGCATGGATTCCGGCCGGGCTGTGCCGTCTGTGTGACAACTGACATATGCAAGCTAGCTACCACACACATGAAGATGCTGCGCGCGGCGCTATTCCGATCCTGTGTCTCTCGCTCTTCCTTGCACGCCTCATCTCAGACAAGGTGTGGTCTGGTCCCTCTGCGGCTCTCCCTCCAAGCGTGCGTGCTACATACACTAGCGCTCATGGGAAAGGGCCGTGGTAGATTTACTGTACTCCTACCTCGCTAGCTGAAACAAAACACGGAATATGCGGCAAGTCGCTACGAAGAAATTTCACCGTATCTCTGTCCCAAAAAACTAATCACTCTAGAAAAAATATAGTACTAAATCTTGTATTGGAGTCATGATATCTCTATTTAGAGTCTCTTTGGCATTGCCCTGGCTACTACAACAACAGTTCCAACTCTAACTCATCTGAAGAAACCACGAATCCTGGTTCCTTATAGCATTTTTCGGGCCATGTGGGGCTCGGGTCGAGCCGAGAAAAAACCCAGTTTTTTCGGGCAAAAAAAAACCCTACTCACAGTCGTCCCATGGGCGAGTCGGGTTGGTATTTTTTTGGGTTGCGCCTAGACGGCCGACTCGTTGTTTTTAGTTAGAGAAAAAAAAATAAAATAAATATTTCAGATCGAGCTCGAGCCGAGAAAAAAATTCTGAGCAGTCGGACCTTCGTCCAGGCCTTGTTCACTAAGGCATGTATATGTACGGACTTCATCTCAGTCCGTCGCTCGAAAGCAAAGAAGATAAGATTTTCAATGACAATGGTCCCACGTCAAAGTTTCTTCAGAGTTAACAGGAGTCATCAAAATAAGTAGGCGTCCAGAATCTATCAGAATGTTGAGTCACTGTCTCTTAAGGCGTTGGGCCATGTATCGTATTGGAGTCTACATCAAGTGGTATTTCTTAATGGACTCCCAACACCATACAAATGTCTACTGTGATAAAAAAATACTAAATCTTGTACTCCCTCTATTTGAAATTGTAATATGTTTTAACTTTTTAATGCGTATCTTTTGCGATGTACATAGTAAAAATAATCGGAAATACTAAATAAAGAGCGTGCACGCTCTGGCTGTTACGCTGGCACACCTGCCCGCATGGTCTTTCCTCTCCTCCTGCATGCACGTTCTTTCTTCTCCCCAGCTCTCACCGGCGACGTCAACCCGACGGCGTCCTCCCCGCGCATGCGCCCACTAGCTCCATGCGCTCGTGCCCCACAGCCTCTCCCGTGTGCACCCATGGCGGATGTGGCGGCGGATTCACGTCAGGTAGGCCTCATCCTCCACTCTCCTCTCTCCTCTCCTCCTCCTCCTCCTCCTGGATCTGCTTTCTAGGGTTCTGGCGAGCTCCCCCTTATCTTCTCCAACTCCGACGGGGTATAGAATGGCCGGCCGGAGGGAGGTAGGTAGTCCAAGCAGTGGGGATGGTCGATGGGCGGTTTCGGGGAGCTGGCGACGGCAGGGGCGGTTGGGCTAGGTCGGGGCGGGAGAGCTCCGACCATGACGGCGGCGGCGGGGACGAGGGACGAGGGAAAGAAGGTGGTGCCACAGACGAGCTAGGGTTTCATTGAAGCTCCATGGTCGCGGCCACGGCCGAGGAGCTTTGACGAAACCCTGGTGAAAACATCTAGGCCCCTAGTTGGGTTTCAGTGATTAATGCCGACATGAGATTACTGTGACTAATGTGTGTTTTGCAGAGGCAACTTGAATTATGTCATGGTCATGATGATTGTTTGGGCAATTATGGTTTTCATGCCCCTATCGATGGAAATCGTTTCGATTTTCAAATGATGGACGACAAGGTTAAGGATGGACTAGTTCTAAGTGTCGTTTGGCGTTGGAGAGACACTTGGAGTAGTTTAGGACTTTGTTTTTCCTTTGACCATAATATTAAGGGGGTATGAACTAGTAGCTTGACCTAGGTGAGTTTAATGGATTAGGTATGGTGCACACTTGTCAAACTTAGCACTAGATAGCTCAGGAATAGCCCTAAGATCGATTGGAGTCAAATTCATTCACAAGGGATTTTGAATTGGAAGTGAATGGAGGGTCAAATGATTGATCGGACGCTGATTTGTTGTTGACTGGACTCACAGGTGCTGCGTCCGGTTAGTGTCCAGCGCGCACAACAGAAGCCGAGGAGAGACCGAACGCTGCGCATTGATTGGGACCGGACGCATTGGTACCAACCAACTGTAGCCGCTAGGTCTCAATGTTGATGAAGAATCGGACGTTGAATAGTGAATGACCGAACGTTGTGTTTGCAGCGTCCAGTCAACATCAGTAAGGTTCTAGAGAGGAAATTTAAGAACTGGACGCGTTAGGTCCAGGAGGATCGGACGCTCCTCTACGTCCGGTCACTCCAACGGCCCTCTCTGACAGGGTGATGCCACGTAGCCGTTGGCTAATGACCAGCGTGTTCGGTCACATGGACCTTCGCGTCCGGTCACCCCGAAAAATGTTGAGTTGGACCCTAATCGTTATGTTTTGAATGGGGGTTATAAATACATATCCTACTCGTCCAATTGAGTTCTCTTACCCATTTGTTTAGCTGAGAAACACCTTTGGAGTGCAAGGGAGAGTAAGAGCCTAGTGGGGTACTTGAGATTTAATAATCCAAGATTAAGGATCTCATTAGTGCATAGGGAGTAGCAAGTGTGCATCTACCTTTCTCATTAGGCTTGTCTTGGTCAACTGAGAGTTTGTGCTTGTTACTCTTGGTGATCGCCATCACCTAGACGGCTCGGTGGTGATTGGAAACTTGGTGATCATCCGGCGGAGCTTGTGGATGACTCAAGTCTTGATGTGAGCGGTTGTGGGCGATTCACCATGATAGAGTGATCCTTGCGCGGATCAAGGGAGAGCTACACCCTTGCACGGGTGCTCCAACGAGGACTAGTGAAGAGTGACGACTCTCCGATACCTCAGAAAAACATCACCGCATTCCTCTCTCTCTCTTTACTTTGAGCATTTATATTTGAGCAATTCAATTCATATCTTTACATTCTTAGAATTGTCATGCTAGAGTAGGATCAGAATCTAGGGTGCAAAACTTTTGTGCGGTAAACAATAAAAACACTTCTAGGCATAAGGGGGAAATGGGCTAAGTGTAGAGCTTAATTATTGAAAGAAATTTAGAGTTAGCCCAATTCACCCTCCCCCCTTTTGGGCATCTTGATCCTTTCAATTGGTATCGGAGCCTCGTGCTCCTTAAATTAGGCTTAACCACCTAGAGCAAGATGTCCCACGGGGATGGACCCCCTCCCATCTTTGAGGGAGATGATTTTCCTTATTGAAAAATTCGCATAGAGGCATACCTAGAGGCTTTAGATGTTGGAGTGCTTAGAGCCGCCTCACAAGGTTTTCCAACACCTAGGGATCCCGCTAACCTTCAAGGTGATGAGGTTCACTATGAGAAGTGGAATGCAAAGGCTAGAAACACTCTTTTTAGAGGCCTTTGCAAGGATGTCTTTAACCGTGTGCAGAACCACAAAGACAGATTCACTATGGTTGGACATTTATGCACTCCATGAGGGAACCAAGAGTGAGCGTGAGGAACGCTATCACCTTGTAATAAAGAAGCTTAATTCATTTGAAATGCTTCCTAGTGAAAGTGCTAATAAAATGTATTCACGCTTGAATGTTCTTGTAGAGGAGGTCAATGGGCTTGGACTCACTCAAATGCAACCATCCGATGTTGTGAGAAAGGTCTTGAGTGTCCTCCCCATTGACAAGTATGGGCATATTATGACGGTGCTTAATCAAGGTGATCTTTTGATGTACATGCACATCACTCCACAAGATGGCTCTTCTTCCACCAAGAAGAAAGATTTGGTATTCAAGGCTAGCCAAGAGAAGAGGGGCAAAGCAAAAGTTGATCATGATACCTCAAGTGACGATGAGATTGATGATGCAAGCCTTGCTCTCATGGTGAGAAGAACTGCCAAGATGCTCAAGAAGCTAAACAAGAATGGTGTTAAGTTTGATGGCAAGAAGAAGAAATTCTTCACTAGTAATAGAAGGAAGCCCATCTCCAAAATAAATTGCTACAATTGTGGAGATATTGGTCATCTAGCCCATCAATGCCCTAAACCCAAGAAAGACAAGTACAAGAAAAGGTACAAGGGCAAGAAAGATGACTCAAGTGATGATGATGATGATGAGAAGAAGAACAAGCCACATAAGAAGAAAGATGGCAAGAAAGAATTTCACAAGAAGAAGAAGAATGTCAAGACCTATATTGTTGGTGATTGGCTTACGGATATTGAGTCATCAAGTGGCTCATCCGATGATGAAAGTGAAAATGAGAAGGAGAAGGTGGCCGCTCTTGTGATTGTCTCTTCACTATCTTCATCGATGCCGCCATCATCATCCTCTACACATCTATGCCTCATGGCCAAGGGTGAACGAAAGGTACAAAATGATGATGATAGTAATGGTGATGACAATGCTAGTGATGATAAAAATGGTAGTGATAATGATGAAGAATTCGAATCACTTTTTATGATGATCTTATCAAATTGTTAAACCAATACACTAAAATCATTAGAAAGACAAGAGCAAAAAATGAGAAGCTAGAACTTAAGAATGACTCACTCTTAGCAAAGTATGACATAGCCGAAAAAGCTAGTGATGAGTTTAGAGAAGAAAATAAAATTGTATCATCCAAACTCAAGGAGCTCAAAACCTCTAAAAGGGAGCTTAGAGAAAAACATGATAAACTTGAGGAGATACACAATAAGCTCACCACTAGTTACAACTTGCTAAAAGAAGAGTACACCAATCTCAAGATTAACCATGACAATCTTGTTCTTTCTCATGAGTAATTGTTAGATGAGCTGCATGATGCTACTAACAATATTGTTAAGATTGATATAGCTACATTATGTGATGACTTGATTGTTGAGAGCATTGAGCAAGGTTCTAGTAGCAAAGGCAAGAAGATGGTTGAGTCCGATAATATGATGATTATGTCAAGCTCAAGAATGAAAATGAAAATCTTAAGAAGGATCTTGAAAAACTATCGACCACAAACACAATTGTGATAGAGAATCTTGACAATGATCATAATATGGCCTTTGAGAATGAGATGCTTAGAGAAGAAAACAAGAAACTCAAGTTGGAGAAAGAACATCTCAAGATCGGTTTGAGCAAGTTCACAAGAGGCCAATATCTTCAAAGTGAGCTACTTATGAACACCATGAAGAAGATGGATAGAAGCGGTATTAGGTTCTTAGCAAGTCAAGAGAAGAAAGCTCAAGCTCAACATCAACAACAATACAAGTCAAAGCCTAAGCCAAAGAGATGCTTTGAGTGTGGACAAGAAGGTCACTTTGCTCATGAGTGTGAAACTCCACCACCACAACCCTTGCCCAAGCATGCTAGACCCTTTACCTTCAATGCTCACTACATGCTTAGAAAAAATTCTAGTGGAAAGATGAAAGTCATGTTCTTAGGTCCACCCAATAAGAATAGGCCTAAGCAAATTTGGGTTGCTAAATCACTAGTTGAGAAAGTCAAGGGCCCTCATCAAGTTTGGATTCTTAAACAACAAGCTTGATCTCTTATGTGTGTAGGTAAACTACAAGACCGATGGAAGTTATTGGGTTATTGATAGTGGTTGCACTCAATATATGACCGGTGATCCTTGTATATTCACCTCACTAGATGAAGAAATAGATGGTCAAGAAAGGATTACATTTGGTGATAATTCAAAGGGCAAAGTACAAGGATTGGGTAAAGTTACAATATCAAATGACCACTCAATATCAAATGTGTTATATGTTGCTTTATTGAGCTTCAACTTGCTATCCGTAGGTCAATTGTGTGATCTTGGCTTTCAATGTTTGTTCACCGAGAAGGAAGTGATTGTGTCAAAGAGAGATGATGATCAAGTTATATTCAAGGGCTTTAGATACAACAACCTATATCTAGTGGATTTTACCTCAAAGATGCAAACTTGAAGACATACTTATTCACCAAAACATCACTTGGGTGGCTTTGGCATAGAAGACTTGCACATGTTGGAACAAGCTCACTCAAGAAGCTAACAAAGAATGAATTGGTGAGAGGTTTGAAGGATGTGAAATTTAAGAAGGACAAGCTTTATGGTGCATGTCAAGCCGGCAAGCAAGTTGCAAACACTCATCCAACCAAAGCTTGCATGTCAACAATGAGAATACTAGAGTTTCTCCACATGAATCTATTTGGACCAACAACTTACAAGAGTTTGGGAGGCAACCTCTATTGTCTTGTGATAGTTGATGACTACTCTAGATATACTTGGGTGTTCTTCCTTCATGACAAGACCAAAGTGGCCGCATGTTTCAAGAAGTTTGTCAAGAGAGCACAAAATGAATTTGAAGTGAAGCTCAAGAAGATAAGAAGTGACAACGGAAAAGAATTTGATAACACAAACATTAAAATACATTGTGTTAAAGTTGGGATTAAGCATGAGGTCTCCGTAACCTACACTCCTCAACAAAATGGTGTAGTAGAGAGAAAGAACCGGACACTAATCACCCTTACAAGAACAATGCTTGATGAGTACAATACACCTCAAGATCTATGGGCGGAAGCTATCAACACCGCATGCTATGCATCCAACCGCCTATTTCTTCAAAAGTTTCTTGGCAAGACCCCTTATGAGTTGCTCAATGGGAAGAAGCTGGACGTTTCATTCTTCTAGATGTTTGTTTGCAAATGCTACATCTAGAAGAAGCGACAACACCTAGGGAAGTTACAAAGACGTTGTGATATTAGTTTTCTTGTTGGTTACTCATCAAAGTCCAAAGCATATCGAGTATTTAATCGTGCCACCGGCTTGGTTGAAGAAATATATGATGTGGAATTTGATGAATCTAATGGCTCCCAAGGAGCACTTGAGAATCTTGATGAGGTAGGTGATGAACCATTGAGGGAGGCCATGAAGAACATTTCCGGTTGGAGACATCAAGCCCAAAGATGATGAAGATGATGTACAAGTGACTGATCCACCCTCTTCATCAAATGTGCCACAAGATGATGATAAAGACGAGAGAGTAGAAAATAAAGATACTCACGTCTCCCATGACCGGTGGCACAATCCTAAGATGTTGATGCTCCACATCCTCCTCCTCAAGTGGTTGATAGAATAAATTCACCCCTACTACAAGCACATCCACAAGATTTCATCATAGGTAGTCCTTCAAAGGGTGTAATGACTCGCTCTCAAAAACTTGCTTCATTTATTGAACATCACTTATTTGTTTCTTGTACTGAGCCTAAGAATGTAGAAGTAGCTCTTCAAGATCCAGATTGGATAAATGCCATGCATGAAGAATTGAACAACTTCACTCGCAATGAAGTTTGGACACTTGAAGAGCGACCACAAGATGCAAGAGTCATTGGAACAAAGTGGGTGTTCCACAACAAGCAAGATGATCAAGGCATCGTTGTGAGGAATAAGGCAAGGCTAGTTGCAAAGGGGTTCTATCAAGTTGAAGGGTTGGATTTTGGAGAGACCTTTGCACCAGTTGCAAGACTTAAAGCCATTCGTATCCTTCTTGCATATATATCTCATCATGAAATGAAATTATATCAAATGGATGTTAAAAGTGCATTTTTAAATGGCTTCATAAATGAACTAGTCTATGTCAGTCAACCTCCCTGGTTCAAAGATCATAGATATCCTAATCATATTTATAGGTTGTCCAAGGCACTATATGGGCTAAAGCAAGCCCCAAGAGCTTGGTATAAGCGCCTTAGGGATTTCCTCATTGAGAATGGCTTCACCATTGGGAAGGTCGATAGCACACTATTCACCAAGAAGCTTGATGGAGAGATTTTTGTTTGTCAAGTATATGTTGATGATATCATATTTGGCTCATCAAATGAAGACTATTGCAAAGAGTTTGGTGAATTGATGTCGAAGGAGTTCGAGATGTCTATGATTGGAGAGCTTACATTCTTTCTTGGTTTTTAAGTCAAGCAAATGAGAGAAGGGATCATCTCTCAAGAAAAATATACCAAGGATCTTCTCAAGAGGTTTAAAATGGATGAATGTAGGCCAATCAAGACACCAATGCTATCTAATGGACATCTCGACCTAGATGAGGAAGGTAAATCGGTTGATCAAACTCTCTGTCGTTCTATGATTGGTAGCTTGTTATACTTGACCACATCTAGGCCTGACATCATGTTTAGTGTGTGTGTGTGTATGTGTGCTAGATTTCAAGTTAATCCTAAGGAGGCTCACATGGTTGCCGTTAAAAGAATCCTTAGGTACCTTAAGCACACACACCAAGCATTGGTCTTTGGTATCCCAAAAAAGCTAGATTCCAACTAGTTGACTATTTTGATTCGGATTATGCTGGTTGCAAAATTGATAGAAAAAGCACATCCGGTGGGTGCCATTTACTTGGTAGACACTAGTGTCTTGGACCTCTAAGAAGCAAAATAGTGTGGCCTTGTCCACCGTCAAGGCAGAGTACATTGCCGTGGGTGCTTGTTGTGCACAAATTCTTTACATGAAGCAAACTCTTCTAGACTATGGTGTAGTTCTAAAAAAAGTACCTCTCTTGTGTGACAATGAGAGCACGGTAAAACTTGCTAATAACCTGGTTCAACACTCTTGCACCAAGCACATAGATATCCGTCATCACTTTCTTAGAGATCATATTGCTAAAAATGATATATCACTAGAAGGTGTAAGGACCGAGGATCAATTGGCGGATATCTTTACAAAACCGCTAGATGAGGCTACATTTTGTCGGTTGAGGAATGAGCTCAATGTGCTTGATCTAAGTAACTTCACAAAAAAAATTAGCTTGTGTTGTCCCTTGCATTGCATTGTAATATAAAACATGTTTAATTTTTAGAAATGCACTTAGGTCTTGTCTAACATGGTTAAGATAACCGCCGAAAAGCGTGTAAAGAAGCTTAACCTTGGATCAAACTTGACAAGCAACTAGATTTTCTTTCAAGTATTGCATTGCATATGCATGTGTGTTGCTTTGTTGTTTCTTTTCAGTTATCTTTGGAGCATCTGTTGTGTCCATCCACAAATAGGGAGAGCATTTGAAGCTCCTATTGGTTATAAACCCTATTGGGTGGCCACATGTTGATCCTCGCCTCTTTTGTTGCTTATTTTTCTAAAATGAATTATAGCCGAAGGTAAATTATTTTGAAAAATTTGAGGATTTGAGAGAGGTCTCCCATATCTATCCCAATTGGTGGTTATTTTGGTCTTATCAAAGTTGGGACTTGATTGGGAGAAAGCGTCACGAAGAAAGGAGAGGAAACTACTGTGGAAGATGGACCGGACGTAGGGACCAGACTCATCCATGGTAGTGTCCGGTCAGTACATCAGGAGGAGATGCAAGTGCTAAAGAAGACAAATGATGAATAGTGTTCCATCCGTGTCCGGTGATAAGTTGAATCCGCGTCCGATCAGGGCAAGTTGGAACACAGGAATGACCAAACTCAGAGCTACATCCGGTCATGTTTTGAGGCTCTCTGGACCTCTCTGTACTCGACCGAACTCCGGGGAGCAGCATCAAGTCATTTTCACCTATGCGTCTAGTCGCAACTGTCAAAGCAAAATAGATTTATATTTTCTCTATCTGACGCTGGGGGCCCACACATACTTTTCTTCTTCTCCCTCATGCGCCTGTGCCCATGCTCCTTCCTATTTCCATATGTCGCTGTGACTCACCCATGCGCTAACTGCCATCTCGTTCTCACACCATCGCATCGCCTCCGCGCTGCGCCCGCACCGCACCATGAAAGCTCTAGTTTGATTTTGGTGAATTGATGAAACCCTAAGTACTAACCTAGTTCATCTAAGTGATCATGAGATGGGTAGCATTATTCCAAGTGGTGAAGCAACGGTGAAGATCATGATGATGGTGATGCCATGGTGATGATCAAGTGCTTGGACTTGGAAAAGAAGAAAGAGAAAAACAAAAAGCTCAAGGCAAAGGTGAAATTGGTAGGAGCTTTTTGGTTTAGTGATCGAGACACTTAGCGAGTGTGATCACATTTAGGATCGATAGCCATACTATTAAGAGGGGTGAAACTTGTATTGAAATGTGGTTATCAAAGTGCCACTAGATGCTCTAACTCATTGCATATGCATTTAGGATCTAGTGGAGTGCAAACACCCTTGAAAACATTTGTGAAAATATGCTAACACATGTGCACAAGGTGATATACTTGGTGGTTGGTACATTTGAGCAAGGGTGAAGAAGTTGGTGAAGTGAAGGAGGTGATAGTCACTGAAAAACAGTGACGGAACACCAGTCACGTGGTGACCGGACTCAGGGGAGCAACGTCTGGTCATTTATAAAATCAATGGTGTGCTCAGGCTACTCTCGGCCTAAGACAGGACGTAGGTGACCGGACTCTGGCTAAACACTGTTCAGCATCTAGTCCTACTGACATGGCGGCAAGTAGAGAAGAGGAGGAGGAGCAGACACACCAGCGCGTCCGATCATGGTGGACTGGATGCGTCCGGTCAAAAAACCCGGCTTTGGTGCCTTACTAGAAACGATCGGACTCCAGTGATGGATCGTCTGGTCACTTTGTGAAGTGCGTCCGGTCGCAACTTAATACGTGGCATGAAGCAGACTAGCCGTTAAGATCGGGTGCTCAACATTTGAGGCTAATGACACATGGCGAGCATTTGAGGCTAGGGTCCTACGTCTGGTCAGCCTGACCGGCCCGTCCGGTTAGCCCGTGTTTCACTGGACAGAGGAGCCAACGGCTCTATTCATGGGGACTCTCTATTTAAACCCTATGGCCAGCTCATGCTCACTCTCTTGGCCATTTGCATTGACATAGCAACCTTGTGAGCTTAGCCAAAGCCCTCCCACTCATCTCCATCATTGATTCATCATCTTTGTAAGACTGGGAGTGAATCCAAGTGCATTGCTTGAGTGTTTGCATCTAGAGGCACTTGGTGTTCGTGTTTTGCTATGAGATTCGCTTATTACTCTTGGTGGTTGCCACCACCTAGATAGCCTGGAGCAGCGAGGATCGTTGAGCGGAGGTTGGTGATTGTCTCTGGCTCCGATTGTGGTGATTGTGAGGGGTTCTTGACCTTTCCCCGGTGGAGAGCCAAAAGGTACTCTAGTGGATTGCTCGTGGCTTGTGTGATTCTCATCTTGTGTTGATTGTGCGGCACCCTATTGAGGGTTTGGCGTGTGATGCCAATTAGTGCGTGAACCTCCAAGTGAGTGAATCGCCACAACGAGGACTAGCTTGTCGGCAAGCAAGTGAACCTTGGTAAAAAAATTATTGTGTCATCATTTGATTCCGAGGTGATTGGTCTTCATTGGTGTTCATTCTTGTGATTGATCGATTCATTCCTCAACTCAGTGGTATAACCATCTTGCTCTCTCTCTTTACATTAACGCAAACTAGTTGTTAAGCTCTTTAGTGTAGCTAGTCATGAGAGTTTGTTAGTTTGGTTAGTGTGGCTCTTTAGTTAGCCTTTGAGAGTACACTAACTTAGTGTAGTGACAACCATTATGTGGATAGAGACTATATAAACTAGAATTGTGGTAGGTGGCTTGCATTTTTAGTAGGCTAGCGCAACACTCGCTTCGCCTCATATTTGTCTAACCAGTTTGTTAAGTGTTGTTGTAGAAATTTTTAATAGGCTATTCACCCCCTCTAGCCATTAGGACCTTTCAATATGTTGCAATTGTTTCATAGGCACAAGTGGGTCCCGGTATCAATAGCGTTCGTAGGGCACGCAACGAAAATAACTCGGCGTGCGTAGCGTGGTCAAACCGGACACGGGGATTAGGACATGACGTCAACTCAGGTGCTTCAATCACTCTAGAATTATCAAGTACTAACTTTTCCTTGTTGCTCTTCTTTTTCCTTACCTTCCTTGACTGTAGTAGGCGCTTGTCTTTCGTATGGACTAAGATCAAGACATTCACGCACTTCATGCAAAACTACATTAACTCAAGGATATTTTCCCAAGGGGAATATTTTTGTTACAAGAGCGGTACGATGGGGTAACTTGACAATGGTGCTTGGTCAACAACCTTGATACCAGTGCGTGCCAAGCAGCGCCACCATGTGGCAGCTGTTCCATAGGGGGCCTCGGTTTTGTTGTGGCACCATAAGCTATTGACCAGGCGACTATTACCAACTTACACGCAATGAAGGCAGTGGGGTCATAGACCATAGAATCAGAGGAGTATTGCAATGGGAGATTCAACCAACAAGTGTTCCGTTCACAACAAGGGATAAGGAAATCAAATCCCATAATGAATTTAATTTAAATAAATGCAAACGTTCTGCTGGGACATCCACAATTAGTTGATACAGTGTCCTCTGTTATCCAATCAGGGCTGGTATGCTTGCATCTGAATGGCCACCTTTCTTGTAACTCGCTGGATGTCATCTCAAGAACCCTAAGCAAGTCTAACAGAACCTAAGGGTAAATTGATGTATCAAACACAACAGAATAAACAACATGAACGTTCTAAACGCCCTTATACTGGTACAACATACAAGCGCTTACTCTCCCACTCTCAACACATTACGGGCCTCCTACGACCAGACGATCTCAACAACTATGGATGAAATACAATGGAAAGATTACAACACTAGAGGACAGTGATGAAAAGCACTACTAACTATGGGTACATCTCCCTAAGGCAACTAATCTACTTTGTTGGACCACACAGCTTCATCCATGGGCTCGGTGGTTTCTTTTACTGCCCAGCTATGGATCTGCCTCCTCTCTTGGTAGTGGCTGAGTGAGGGGAAGCAAGGGCTCTCCTTCTTAAACCTCCAAGGGTGGAGGTGCTCGCGGTACTACAACATTGGTTCTCCGTCTTTCCGTTGGGTG
The DNA here is from genome assembly GCF_019320115.1 of Miscanthus floridulus. Lineage (NCBI taxonomy): Eukaryota > Viridiplantae > Streptophyta > Magnoliopsida > Poales > Poaceae > Miscanthus > Miscanthus floridulus. The sequence continues at coordinate 102,914,924 of NC_089598.1, forward strand.
GACATGGATTCCCTCCAAGATTAAGGGATCCTACCTTTTAGCAGCCAATGTACTACGCTTAGCCTTAGTGACAAGGTAGGCCTCCTCCAACTGATGGACATGCCGATCTTTGGCCTCCTTCAGGGCTTCCAACATGGTAGTTTCACGACCCTCGGTGGCTACTACATTGGCATGTGCTTTAGCGAGCTACATCTGCAGCATCCTAGAGAAGATCTTGGCTTCCTCGGCACATCAGAGACACTTCCTCAGCTCTGAGACCTACCGGTCATACTGCTCATCTAGAGTAAGCAAGTATGTGGTTAAGTGCACCACGGTTGGACTATCTTCTTGCGCATCCCGCCCTTGCAAAGCCTTCATGTGAGCCCTCCATACCCGTCGAATCTTTTCCAAAGGTGGAAAGAACATCATGGGGGTATGAGCAATGGGCTATTCATAGATCTGGCAAAGGTGTCGCAAGGCTTTGCGTGCCACAACCTGGTAGGTGTCGATGAAGCGAAACCCGGTTGCAGTTACATTCTAGGCTTCGGTGATATCGGGGAACTCTTCACTCTTCCCAATATAGACGATGACCTCACATAACTCAGTACCATGCTTCTCATACTCACGTCCCTCATACTCAGGACGATATTTGACTCCAAGCTTTTGCAGGGTGGCATACAGGATTTTAGAAAAACCCTCAGTGTTCAGGCAGTAGCTGCTAACCTAAGCTCCTGCCATCCTAATGGGTGGTTGCAAGGGAGGATTGAGCGAAAAGCTTGCTCAAGAGGAAGGGCTAGGTGAGCTGGAATGCACCGCATGGTGGTACCAATGGCTAGGTCATGCCCTTTTGTAATGGCGGAGCGATCAGTGGTCCTGGTGCAGTCCACCTTCGGTTCCTACATGGGGTAACTATAAATAAACCGGCTAGAATTTTTGTGCGCTCGAGACGAGCAGTGTCCGAGGCCATTAATGACTAGTATGGCTGCAGGGCCAGGATCCGACAAGAGCGTAGAAAAAGGGTATGGGAAACATGAACCTCGGTGGCTTAAACCATTAGTGAACACAAAATACAAAGCCACAGTACAACAGTAACTCCCGAACAAGGATTGGTCAGTCGTGCATAATTTGACATGTGTGACACCTATTAATGGCGCACCTACAAACAATACTGGCATGACAACTAAGGCAGTACCAATGTGATGGACTTAAAGATTGTATACTGCACAAGAATTAGCTCTCTAGAGAAAGCCTAGTTAAACCTATTCCGAATACCTAACCATAACAATAGGGCTACTTATATACTTCGTATGCAAATGCCCTATCTTTTTATAAAAATATGTTATCAAATTTTAGTTTAGAAAAGGGGTTTTGAAGCTTTATTTCCTCATTTATGCTCTGATACCACCTGTGGCAGAACCGCCTAATCTAATGCCCTCCCAAGAGTACTTGTCTTCCATTAGACACTAAGTACCCAAGAGAGTGCACTAAATCGTGTTGTTCCATCGAGCACACCCCCAAGGGAGAACTTGAAAAATCCACATTTTTCCATCAAGATCATAAATGAGAGAATAAAGCTTACAATATTCTTAACCATTTCTTACATCACTTTATTACAACATTAGAGTGCTTAAACAAGTTGAATGCAATAGCAAAATTAAGACAGTTTTACATGTAAAAGAGTTTATACATTTTAGGTTTATATTTTTATCTTGCAGCGGAGAACAACATATGATCAGAATTACAGTGGAAATAAAGATTAATGGTGAATCATAAAACTTTTCTCCTAAAATTTTTAGTGAGGGTTATAAATAAATACTACGGTCATAATATGAAAGGAATCCTCTCTGAGCCCACCACGAGGTTTCCACACACAAAAGTCATCTACCATCCATCGGTCACCCACAACAGGGGGAATAAAACCTTGAGTACTCGATTGTACTTAGTAAGACTTACCTGACAGGAGGAAAATAAAAGACTCCAAGGATATGCAAGGCTTATTGGCTTATGGGTTATTGCATCTACGGAAGCATTACTAAATGTGCGTCCTTATATTAAATTTTATTCGCATTCATCATTAGTTCATTAACTATCCATTCTATGTAAGCACATATGCTACTTTCAAGCAGGTGGTAAGCAATTAGAACCATTTTATCACCTTTCAAGTTCCAGTTCTTACTACGATGCTAGACCATAGTCAAGTCGTACCGTCTCACCGAAATAGCGATTTGCGAATCATTGTATTCCAGCTAGGTACCCCAAAACAGACGCCCTGTTTGTACCCCAAGCACAAACAAGACCAGCCCATTCCACTCATATCATAGGGTCCAGGTCCCCATCCAAACTTAGACTCCAAGCCCCCATGCTTGAGACCCGGTCTCAACGTGGTGCCTAGACCTCCACCTTTCCCCGCCTCCAATCAGTTGGTCCAAAAAGAGCCGGAATCCATGACAATAGCGCAATGAGCATTCCCGCTCCTATAAGCAAGTATGTGCTTAGGATAATAAGTATGTAAACTGACTACCATCCACAGCAACGGACGGTCCTCAATCGATACAGGAGGAACAAGTGCAATCTGAGCCTCGCTCGAATGCCTAACCAAGTCCAGATCCAAAGTACCATTCCGCCCGGTCTCCAATTATCCTCCATATATATTCCATGTGGTAGTAATATAATAACAACAATAATAGCTTTCTATCTCTCGTGAGTGACAGGTAATCACTCGACTTCTACCGAATCATATAGCATAGCAATTTACACGGTCCTAACATACTAGTAGGACTCATAGGATAAGGATGTATATATGCAAGTGGGTTTCATTCAACTCCTTAAAACTTAATGCACAAGCATAAAATAAAGTGCAGAATAATAGGGGTTATGCATCAGGGCTTGTCTGGGTAAGATATAACCAAAAGTGAGCACTCCATTGTAGGGACACAATCATCAAGACACCATCTTTTCTGCTACTCCAGATGACTCCATGATCCATCGTTATCCCTATTATGATATATATGGATGCAACGCAGAGACGTAAGTAATCAATGACAATCACAACTCCTAAAAGACGATTATGCCTCTCAAGCTATGAGATAACTTTAATGACTAACGTACTAGGCCACGTATCCATGTTGTCAAATAAAGCGTTATTTCTCAACAAGTGTTTTAGCTATACAAACCCAAGGTGTTTCTTTTTCCATTTCATGGATTTAATATGTATTCGAACTAGGACTCATTAGCTATCTTAGCACACTAACTATTCTGGAGCTACAAAAATTACAGTGAGCACCTAATAATATTAGAAATTTACTATGAAATTTTTAGAGCCAACACTATCACCAATTTATCACAAAAACTCCTATAAGTTTCTATCTTAACAATATTAAGCATCTTAATTTAATTAGAGAACTCCTAAAAATATTATAAAACTATGTGAACAAAATATACTAGTAGATAGATCACGATTTTAGGAACCTAACAAAATTAGTTTCACAATTTTTGGTGCACTACACAAATTTATATTAAATTTACAATTTTTCCTTAGAAACTAAATTAGAAAAATGCTTTAGGAAAAGAAAAGGGCCGGTGGCTATCAATTAGGCCCAGCAGCCCAGCGCTCGGAATGGCATGGCCAGACCCGAGCAGGGCTCCCCAGCGTCGGCTAGCGAGGGCAAGTGAGGCAGGGAGGTATCCCATCGCCACTGTGACCGGGGTCATCGACCTAGACACGACGAGCAGTGGCACATGCTTAGAGACTCGACGCGGTAGGTAAAATGAAGGGTGAGGCGAGCGCCATGACGGCAAGACGATGATAGCCACAGCTCCATCTTGACCACGTGCACAGCTCAATGGCTGGATGTTGGTGCACGCATACCGTGGTAGTGGGACCAGACCGTAGCCAGTTGGGTCGGACAACGCAAGGCCATGGCGCAGCGTGGCATTGGCCTAGCGCATGAGCTAGCCAGCGACCACAGCTCAGTCATGACTTGAGCCTGGCGCCAATAGCGTTGTGCCCACGGTGACCATGAACTCAGACCGAGCGACTGCTATTGGTGATGTGCACGTATTTTAAAGCAAAGCAAAAGCTACTAATGATCACAATTGAGGCCCAACTAATTCCCCTATCCTAAAGTCAACATTACCAGCAACCTAGCAAAGCCATCGCCATGGCTAGAGAGCAACCAGAGAGGGGGATAGAAGGATGCTAACATGAGCTCGTCGCACTGAACGTCAGTTCACGAACAAAGCGTCAACAACATGGTTACAACACGTTCCAACGAAGTTTGGAGATTTTTTAAGGGAGCAACGCGACACCCAACGCAACTACGACCTACCCCATGCCCAAGAGCTTACTTAGATGTAACCAACAATACAAGAATATGAATCTAGTGTTTAAACATTTTAGTTAGAATTTAAACGCCAAAATGGCATTGTCTACTACTCTTTCAAACTTAGGAAAGACAAGAGTTCAGTTTAAACTTAACAACCATGAACATTTTTACCACAATTTTTAAAAGGCCTAATCTTGTTTAACTTCAACCAACAAGTACTCCATGCAATAGTCCATACTTTATACTAAACCATAGGAATAAAATATTTAAGCACTATTTAATTACTTTGCTCAATATAACTCGCCAAAAATAGTACTTTAACATAAGTTCCGATCTTTGCCGACTTAACGAAAAGGTTGATTTTAATTCCCAATTTGATTTTTGGAGCTCCCAAGAACATTAGTTAACACGTTTATTTTCTAAAAATTAAAGTTGTATTTTCACCTACACCACTTGCTCATCACCTTTACATAAACACTATACACAAGTTACATTTTATTTTTGTTTATAGAAATTGTTTTTCGTACCAAACAATTAAAACTACTTATTTTATTCTTCTTGTTAGGATTTTCATTAGCACATTTATGCACTGAGTAAATTAACTTAGATATCTATTTGATTTCTCTCAACCATAAAAGTGAGTCGCACAGGGTTTGTTTATCATTTCCTATGTGTTTTAAATTTTTTTAAAACTCAAGAACTTGTTTTGCTAATTTTTCTCGGGCCTCAATCTTGGTGCTAAGCAAACTCATAACACCCAAGGTGTTACAACTTGGACCTGAGGGCAGCCACAGATAGGCAGGTGCAGCAGCTCCGTTTTGTAGAGTTTGAGGAGTGGTTTCCGCTGAGGCGGGATGAGCGTGCTTCAGAGCAGTTCTACACACTGCTGTAGGAGAATTTCTACAATGCCTACCTCAACAGTGGCGTGGCATTCAGATCACAGAGAGTTTGCTCGTTAGAGGCTATAGTTGCTATTGCAGGAGAGCAGATCCATCCCCACCTCAGCTACCTACCAGGTCTGGCAGATCTTCTAGGAAGGACTGGTCAGTATATTCCATCATGGGTCAGAGAGTTTTATGCTTCCTCATGGATTGACCTAAGGCACATGTTCATTCACTTTGCCTTCAAAGGCCGTAACTACAAGATACAGAGCCGGAGGGCTAGAGAGATATTGAGGATTCTAGAGTCTCCTATTCGGATTCACAAGATCTGTTATGGAGAGACAGAGCCACCGAGACACCCTCATGATGGACTAGTACCACCTACAGACTTGGTCAGGGCTTGCTTTACTGAGCTGTTTGGAGAGGGATCAAGTCGGACACTACGTGACCTTACACCTATAGCTCATCATTAGGAGGACTGACCCGTATTCAGCTTTGGCTAGTACACCACTTGGTCTCTCCGACAGTGTTTGACATTTGGGATGTGATGCTTTTCAGAGATGGAGGATACCTTAGCAGAGGGTTTTAGAGGCCATCGTCAGTTGTCATATGCTCACTAGATCATATTTCTTATTAGGCAGGTAGTTTCATAGGTGTCTCTAGAGACAGTGGTTGAGTTGAGTGGTGCTATTGCAGAGTTCCCATAGTATGATATGAGCTAGCTGTTACATCACAATCGTGGGAGGACTCCTAGCCAGCTGAGCCGTAGACCAAAGGTGCTAGAGACTGCAGCTGAGCAGGACGAGGACGTTAGGGTCATTGCCGAGACAGAGCTGGAGCAGCTAGAGGCACACCAGGAGGTTGTGGTTGAGAGCGACCTGACGATAGCTCAGATGAGGACTACCCGCCTATCCCGCATATGCCACCACGTGCACACGATAGAGAGGCTGGTGGCTCTAGCTCAGCTCCACCATAGCCACAACCACCACAGACAGATCTTGCCTTGCTGGCTATACTTGAGCACATGCAGCAGGACCAGGCTCATCAGGCACAGAAGATAGTAGCTGCCATTGCTCAGGTGTAGGCATGCTAGGATTAGTTCTAGTAGCAGCAGCAAGCCATGCTGCAGCAGCAGTTAGTCATTCAGCAGCAGCTTCTTGGGTTCATGCAGCATGTCTTTTCTGCCACAGGGATTGTTCCTCACTAGCCCACATTGCAGCTCGGTCAGCCTGCTACTACTACCCCAGTGACTCCAGCTGTATAGCCTAGTGGGCTTCAGAGTCAGGGACAGCCGACTGCATAGTTTGCCTCACCTGCTGAGCATGTGTTTTAGTGGTTCGCTTCACTAGGGACAGAGCAGGCTTAGCACTTCATTCCTATAGTCACGGGCTTCACTCCTACTTAGTCCACGTTAGTTCTAGTGACGGCCATCCCTATCTCCAGGAGTTTGGGTGCTACTTTTAGTGAGCTCATAGGACAGCCTACACCGCCTAAGTTTTGAGTCCTTGCTCCTACCACAGCCGCTCCAGTCACAGGGACTACTAAGATGATCCTGTCCTCTGTTGCTTCGTCCGAGCTGCCTCTAATAGTCACTCCCACTCTTGAGGTCTCAACGACAGCGACAGTTCTGGCTCCACTTCCTAAAGTGACACCCTTTGAGCCATGGGCCGACCTAGCCACCGAGTCCACTGAGCAGACCCAGACCATTTTACCTCCACTTATAGTGACAGAGGGTCTGATCGCTCAGAGTTCAGGGTCCGAGGATGATGCAGCTCAGTTTCAGATCTCTCACCGCACCTCAGTGCTTGACCCGTCTGCTCCTGACCCATCGTCTGACCCTTAGGTTTTGGTGCTTGACGCCAAAGGGGGAGAGGGAGTGAGTATGTTAGATTTAGGGGGAGCGTGTGAGACGGAATCGATTTTTTGTATGTGATACTTCATGCATTCACGTTTACTCTCATGCATTGTGTTATATGTGATATATGTGTGATTGTGGAACTTATGTGACTTGTGTGCTCTCTACTTTGATAATATGTCATGTCAGTTCGTTATGCTCATTTGCTTTGCTTCCGCGTTTTACTCCAATACAAATGAGCTTTACTTTGTGTACTCATGTTTATTTCATATCTTATGAGTACATTGTGTTGGCTTGGATCATATAAGCATGCCTAACCCTCTTTTGTTCTTATTGTCAATTGCTTATATGAACCAAGCATGTTAAAAACCTCACTCATCTCCTATACATACTCGAGGTTGTGTTGTCATTAATCACCAAAAAGGGAGAGATTGAAAGCATCTAGGCCCCTAGTTGGGTTTTGGTGATTAATGATGACAGGAGATTACTGTGACTAACGTGTGTTTTGCAGACAACTTGAATTAGGTCATGGTCGTGATGAGTGTTTGGGCAATTATGGTTTTCATGCCCCTATCGATGGAAATCATTTCGGTTTTCAAAAGATAGACAACAAGGTTAAGGATGGACTAGTTCTAAGTGTCGTTTGAGGTTGTAGAGTCACTTAGAGTAGTTTAGGACTTTGTTTTTCCTTTGGTCGTACTATTAAGGGGTGTATGCACTAGTAGCTTCACCTAGATGAGTCTAATGGGTTAGGTGTGGTGCACACTTGTCAAACTTAGCACTAGATAGCTTAGGAATAGCCCTAAGATCGATTGGAGTCAAATTCATTCATAAAGGATTTTGAATTGGAAGTGAATGGAGGGTCAAATGATTGATCGGACACTGATTTATTGTTGACTGGACTCACAGGTGTTGCGTCCGGTCAGTGTTCAGCGCGCACAACAGAAGCCGATGAGAGACCGGACGTTGCCCATTGGTTGGGATCGGACACGCTGGTGCCGACCAACTGTAGCAGCTAGGTCTCAGTGTTGATGAAGAATCGAACGCTGAACAGTGATTGACCGAACGTTGTGTTTGCAGCGTCCGGTCAACATCAGTAAGGTTTCATAGAGGAAATTTGAGGACCAGACACGTAGGTCTAGGAGGATCAGACGCTCCTATGCGTCCGGTCACTCCAATGGCCCTCTTTGACAGGGAGACGCCATGTAGCCATTGGCAACTGACCGGTGCGTCCGATCACCCCAAAAAATGCTAAGTTATACCCCAATCGTTATGTTTTGAATGTGGGTATAAATACATATCCTATTCGTCCAATTGAATTCTCTTGCCTATTTGTTCAGCTGAGAAATAACTTTGTAGTGCAAGGGAGAGTAAGAGCCTAGTGGGGTGATTGAGATTTGATAATCTAAGATTAAGGACCTCATTAGTGCATATGGAGTAGCAAGTGTGCATCCATATTTCTCATTAGGCTTGTCTTGGTCAAGTGAGAGTTTATGCTTGTTACTCTTAGTGATCGCCATCACCTAGACGGCTCGGTGGCGATTGGAAGCTTGGTGATCATCCACCGGAGCTTGTGGATTACCCAAGTCATGATGTGAGCGGTTGTGGGCGATTCACCGCGACGGAGTGTCAAAGAATCAGTCCGTAGAGAGCACTTGATCCTTGCGTGGATCAAGGGGGAGCTACACCATTGTGCGGGTGCTCCAACGAGGACTAGTGGGGAGTGGCGACTCTCCGATACCTCAGAAAAATATCGCCGCGTTTCTCTCTCTCTATTTACTTTGAGCATTTATATTTGAGCAATTTAATTCATGTCTTTACATTCTTAGAATTGCCATGCTAAGTAGGATCGAAACTTATGGTGCAAAACTTTTATGCGGTAGAACAATAGAAACACTTCTAGGCACAAGAGAGTGAAATGGGCTAAGTGTAGGACTTAATTATTGAAAGAAATTTAGAATTAGCCTAATTCACCCCTTCTATTGGGCATCTTGATCCTTTCACCTGGCTCACCGCGGCGGGGCGGTGGCGGCGGTGGGAGTGAGGACGCCGGAGTCAGGGAAGAATAGTTGTCGAGTTTTTTTTTTTTGCAAGTAAAAAATACTGTGCGAGAAGGTGTGCGCTCTAGAAGTCGAAATCCTGCACGCAAGATGTAGTAAAGTCCAAAAATAATATTATATCTAGAAAACCTAAAATGTCTTATAATTTAGACTGAATGGAATAGTTATTAACCTAGCTATTTCTTTTCCTGATCAACTTTGCTTCAGGCTTTGCACTCCCCCTCGGAAAGGCAGGTATGTCTGATGGTTTCCAATTTCCATGCGAAATCGCAATGGCCCCATTCGCGTGCCCTTAAACCCGACTTGATCCGCTTCTTTTTTCATCCGGAACAGTGTTTTCTTCTCACAAATTCCTATAGAATTCCTCCAAACCATCCAAATTCCTCCAGAACACTAACTTTGTTTGTGACTTCCTTTCTGTCAGAGAGCCCGGTTCCTATCGGGGGCCATCTTATTTTGCTGGGTCAGACCTAATCCTCGTCAAGTGACACTACTATCCAAGCATGATCATCTTTTTCCATCAGTGTCAGTATTATGTTATTCCAAAAAGCTACCACACGTGTCCCTCCAGGGACCGTCGGGTCAGCAAAGCCAACAAGAAATGGTGCCCTCCGATCCACGCGCGCGCGAGCCGCAATCATGCATATCGCCTTTGTGGCCTTGTGGGCGACGATAGGAGTAGCATATACTCTCGACCATCATGCTTTCAATCAGTTGAGTTGGTGGCGGCATGGAGACGCGGCCGGCCGGAGCTAGAGAAAGAACGGCCGGCCGGCGTATCCACAAGAGTAGCTAGCTAGCTAGACAAGTTCAGAAAAGACATCGGTGGAGTGGTGTGGTGCCTAGCTTTAATGAATTTACCTGTCAATCGATGGGTCTCGACCGCCGGCCCATTCAGCCGATGGTCGAGCAATTGGCGCCTCCACTTGGTCGAGGGATAGCGATCGATGTGATGAAGGCACGCGTTGGTCGATGCAATGCATGGCCCAAATACTATTTGCATGAATTGCTTGCTGCATGCCTTCTTTTGCGAGAGATAGATAAGTTTAACTAGAGCTAGCTGCCTGCTGCAGGTAGCTAGTAGTGTGTGTAGTGCGTGGCAGCAGCAGGTGAAACGGGATGGGCAGGTGATATGATGATATCCTCATGGATCAGACTATCAGAGTGCAGTGACACTCCCCTAGTCCTCTTAGAGGTCCCGGCTACTGGCTCTAGAAGAAGACGAGAGAGCTAGCGGTGTTCGTTGGGCGTTCTGGAGTTTTCATGCAACGCTGTCTGAATCGATTCGTTAAGTCGTACTCTATGTCTGAATGTACGTATGTGCCCAAGTTCATAAGACGAGCAACGGCGATGACATGCGCCAGCCCCGACGAGCGGCATCTCGGTGGCTTGCCAAGGCTGGGCTTGGGCGGGCAGCCAAGTTTGAAATCTCAGTAGGGTGCACCCAGCCAGCAGTGTTGGAGTGCAATATTTGGATGCATGTTTGTTGTCTTCATTCACCGCCGTTTGTTGGCTTCCGGCCATCGCCTTGCCGTGTATGATCTCATCTGCTAAGGCCTTATTTGGAAGGCCTTATTTGGATGCATGTGTATCCATCTTAATCCATATGTGTTGGAGTGCAATATAATGGAATTTAGTTCAATTCCACTCCAATACACTTCAATATATGTGGATTTAGATGAATACATGCGCATCGAAATAAGATCTAATGGGCTGCGACTGCGATTGCGAGGATGGAGTATTACACTCTACACGTAGACCGCTCATGCCGATTTTCATTTCTGTGGAACAGCTCATGACCGAATTGACAGAGCAGCTGTCGCACTAGAAATCGGTGAAACATAGTACTGAATTCTTAAATGCGTACAAGTGCAATAAAGGCTGTTGGTTAGATTATCTTTAATAATGATATAGGTGCAAAGCATAGAAATAAATAAAGTACAGGAGTTTGCATTGGGTTAACATTATTTTGAGTTAATTCAATGATGGGTAGTTTATCAACATGCATGAAGGGTTACTCTGCTTTAATTTGAAATTTTCCTGGTCAATGTCGTCATTTGTAGACATTAAGATTAATCGTGGAGACCTTTTTTTTTGTTGGCCAAATACCAATATAATAGACGATTAGTCCAGTTTACTCCTATTTTATTTGTCTCTTCTCTTTGTAACATTAAAGATGTGGCTTAGATTTATATATTTTTGGATATGGTACCTATGTTTGAAAATTTCTGGATATTACGTTCTTTTTATCTTGAAGATTAAATTCATATCAAATGTGTGAACTCTTTGTTGGTTCGGTTTCTAGTAGTGAAATCTCCGAGTCGAGGTTCTCAATTCTGCACTTTTACTTGCTTTTTTTATTTATTCGAGAATTTAACGTCATTATTCTTTTACTAGTAGATGACGTGAGGTTGGTTTCATCAATCTCAAGATTTTTTTTCTCGAATACGTAAAAGATTTGCGCATCTTTGTATTAAGGATTTAAGGTAGAAAGTTTGATACACAATGCGCTTCTGACGAGCGCCCGAGGAAGTCTACAGGATTACAGCCATGGGCTGGACCATCCTAGCAAATAAGTACATATTTCGTTGTTACATAAATAGTAGACAACCAGGATAAGGACAGCGACACAACCTAGGGAGGTGGCATGTGCATCCGCTATCGCCGACACGACTCCTATCAATCTCAAGATTTGTTAGCTTGTTCCTTAGGAGGTGATCATACCATAGGGCTGTAGTGGTTTTGTCAGTATCAAAATCTGTTGACTCGGTCTTTTGAAGATGTTCATGGGGTTATGGTGACTTTGTTAGATCCCTATGGTTCAGTCTTTCAGAAATGCTCATGAGGCTACTAAGTCCGTCTTAAATCCGTTAGCTTAGTCTTTCGGAGATAGTTATAAGGATAGGGTTTGTATGTATGCATATGGTGAGGATGCATACTTGTTTATGGACATCTATATACCCTGTAATAAAAAATGAAAAAAAACGTGTAAAATGTTCTCTCTTTACTTTCCATAAAAGATATGAAACCTTACTTTCCATAAAAGACGCATGCTCGGTAGTTGGATATTTTTTTGGGGGGTAAAGGTAGACTTGGTAGTCAGACTCATAACTGTTTTTAACAATGTCTACAGCAACAGCAGGGGCGCTAGCTGTTATTTCTTATCCAAGTCGTGTGTACGTTGTGTATGATATACAGTCAGATGATTTTGAAAGACAGTAACAGCTCTACTACGACCGCATCCGATACGGCCGACCGTCGATCTCTGACCAGAAAAACTGCTACGTACCAGTATATCACAGTGAGTTCGTGGCGCATTCAGAATTTCAGATTGTCGAAAGGCTGGAGTCATTCGCAGGGCAACAAGGCAACAAGGAGCAACAATTGGGGTCAATTCATCCCTTGGACTGTGATGCACGGTGCAGTGTGTGGCATGCATCTATGCATGTGTACACTGTACTGTGATTGGTACTTCATCCTTTCAAAAAGAGTGTAATTCTAGTTTGAGAAAATCATTTTTAATTGAACTTAAAATGTATAGTTATCGTTTATGTCTTCAAATATTTTTAACTACGAAAATATATTTCTTAGATTAATCAACCATACTTTTAATAAGTATATTAATGTTAATACTTTTATATACATTTGATCAAATTTGAAATTATTTGACTTTTAAAAAAAACAAGAAGGGTACTCCGATCAATTTTTTAAGTTTAACTAAATTTATAGTTCATCGTTTATGTTCCTAAATAATTGTACTATAAAAATATATTTCGTAGCTAATCTAATCATAGATGTTAGTAATTTTTATATTTTAATAAAAAAATTAAATTATTTGATTTAAAAAAAAACACAAGAAATGTACTCCCTCCAATCTAAAATAAGTGTCATTTTGGGTCATGTGCCAGTCTTTTAAGTTTGACTAGATTTGTAGAAAATATCAGCAACATTTGTATCTTCAAATAAGTTTATTATAAAAATACCCTCAATAATTAACCTAATGATACTTATTATACACCTTAAGTACTAACAATTCCTTGTATATATTTAGTAAAAGTTAAGCGTTTGACTTCTCGGATATTGAGAATAATACTTGTTTTGTTTTGGAATTGGAATGAAGTACGTACGCATCTTCAATTTCTTTTCTTATCTTTTTATTCGTCTGTGTGTGCGCTTTATGTTGTGCTGACAGTTAAGCAGTCCCATAAATTTCCTTGCTAAAGATAGCTCATAATGAACAGGACGTGTAAACTAACACCGATACGTGCATGGATGGAGCCCATACTACCCGTACCTAATCCCAATCAGCCCCCAATCATATGCTTGCTCCTAATCCGCCGCCTCATCATGCAGCATACTCCTTTTCGTTCCAACTTCGGCTAGATAGACGTACTCATCCTTCTCCTAACAGGCTAACCCCATCCACCATCCACCACTGGTTCCTAGCATATATGTACTTCCTACGACCAATGCAATCTGCTGGACTAGCTTTATTCTGCCAGCAGTTTCATCATATATATCATGCATGGCAGCTAGCTACAATTTGCATGCAATGCGTGCGTTTGAGCCCTCGCACACGGCTCTCTCATGATCCGCTTGCGCTGTGTGCAGGCAAAGCAGCTGACGTCCTGACGCGAACACACCCGCCGAACAATCCTTGCCGCCCGCCGCGGTCCCCTGTACGTGCCGCCGTTGTGCGTGCACAAACGAACCAACGAACGAATGCCCGGACTCAAACCAGGAGCCTGCAGGCAGAGCCGTGTGCGCCCGTCTGCCCCGCCGCGTCAACGTCGTCGTGGACGGGACGCGCATCGATCGCAAGCCATTGGATGGATGGTGCAGCCAGCTCATCACCCTGCGATCCATCGACCGATTGATCCTCTCTGGTCCAACCATCCGGCCGGAAGCATCGATCCGGCGGGCTATAAATACCGCGGCTCCATCGCCTCTTGGTCGCACCACCATCCTTTGATCGATCGCAGAGACGAACTGAACTAGTCTGAAGTCTGAACTGATCCAGCGAGCTACGAGATGGCCTCGTCCGCCGGTCCCAAGAAGACGTTGGTTCTGGCGGCGGCGGTGGTGCTGCTGCTGATGCTGCAGGGGGGAATCGTCGCGAGCGCCGGCGGCAACTTCAACCAGGACGTGGACATCACGTGGGGCGACGGGCGGGGCAAGATCCTGAACGACGGGCAGCTCCTGACGCTGTCCATGGACAGGTCCTCCGGCTCGGGGTTCCAATCCAAGGCCCAGTACCTCTACGGCCGCTTCGACATGCAGCTGAAGCTCGTCCCAGGCAACTCCGCCGGCACCGTCACCACCTTCTACCTCTCCTCGCAGGGCAGCGCGCACGACGAGATCGACTTCGAGTTCCTCGGCAACGTCTCCGGGGAGCCATACACGGTGCACACCAACGTGTACAGCCAGGGGAAAGGCGGGCGGGAGCAGCAGTTCCGGGTGTGGTTCGACCCCACCGCGGACTTCCACGCCTACTCCGTCCTCTGGAACCCCGCCCACATCGTCTTCTACGTCGACGGCGTCCCCATCCGCGAGTTCCGCCGCCGCAACGACGGCTCGGTGCCGTTCCCGACGTCGCAGCTGATGCGGGTGTACGCCAGCGTGTGGGATGCGGAGGAGTGGGCCACGCAGGGCGGCCGCGTCCGCACGGACTGGTCCAAGGCGCCCTTCGTCGCGTCGTACCGCGGGTACGCCGCCGCCGGCTGCGCAGCGCCCGACGCCGCCGCGTGCGCGAGGTCCAACGGCGCGTGGATGTCGCAGGAGCTCGACAGCGCCGCGCAGGAGCAGCTCCGCCGGGCGCAGGCCAGCTACATGATCTATAACTACTGCACTGACAAGTACCGCTTCCCGCAGGGCCCGCCGCCCGAGTGCTCGTCGCCGGCCAACTAGAGTTCGATCGATCCATCGGTTGGTCACATATTGTTATACGGCATAAGTTCGGCGGATATACATCTACGTAGACGCCATATCATGCATGTCTTTGTCATGATGTATGTACGTGCAGTGTACATGTACATAAATATATACTTTAACGGGGAGAATTGCTGTGTTACACTTACACGGTTACACCGACCTTATGACTTTGTTGGACTGACTGCGTCAAGCCGTCAACACGGCAACGTTCGTTTGTCAAAAGGAGCTTTTAAAGATGCCGAGAACCTGTGGACGTTTGGCTTTGACAAGGCCACGGTTTTAGGTCGCTAGGATATGTACGGAGCGGAGGTGTCAAAACCGTGCACTTGGAAACCCTGCGCACAGCACACGTACTACAGACGAATCCAACACACGAATCCAACACACGTACTACACATGGAAACCCTGCGCCCACTCCGATGGTAGCCAATGTGGTACTAACATTTTGCAACTTCTTCCAACGAACGCACGCGACGGCTGCGGGCGGGGGTCGGCTGGCCTGAGCGATGAAAGTGCAACTGGGCCATGTTGTATGATTGGGCTTCGTATCGTGTCCGGCCCATCGCTTGGACGGGGGAGCCTGTGGACTCGTGCGGTCCAGACAACAGAGTGACAGACGCCGCGTAGTGCTGACTCGTGCTGGACTGGGTGATCCGGCACAGCGACATGCCCGCCGAACGGATCCGACGACGACGAATGCTTTTCTTGCAGAACGAGTGTTCATTCATAGAAACAACTTTTGTTCACGGCTTTGCTAGTAGCGATAGGAGGTGGCTGCGGCCTAGCAGTGCCATCGCTTTTCGTCTTCCTCCTCACCACGAAAGGCCAAGAAACTGAAAGCTCTATTCTTCAGGCAGAACCGTGGGTCGTTACTACAACAGCTCGTTGATAGAGTGATTGCCGAGAGGATGACCTTCAGCTTGGTTGTGCCCGAGAAGGCAAAAGACCATTTCGACGGACCTGCAAGCTCGGCAGAAGAGGTTGCCATCAAGCGATCAAAAGCTACGGTCCAGAAGGAGATCGATGGTTTCACAAAAGAGGTTGCCATCCTCTCACAGATGAACCATCGGAGTGGGCGTGAGGTTATATGGATGCTGTCCCTCGGGACACGAGTTCCGCTAGCTGCTTGTTTATAAGTTCATGTCATATGAGAGTCTCTCTGTGATCATCTCCATGTCCGAGGCCCGAGATCCTTACCATGAGTTGATAAACTAAGAGTTAAATGTACCAGGGATCCATTAACTTGTGAGCAAGTTTCAGTTGGGTCCATCAACTTTTAAAGTGGCTTTTTGGGTCCAGAAACTTTTAAAATGGTTCAGTGCAGTCCATACCTATTTATTTAGCCTGAAATTCAAAGCACATTTGTAGAAAACCCCTTCCCGCACCACATCTTCTCCATGCAGTCCAGGTGGTTGAGCGCCAGCGCCAGCGCCCACTCCACGCTGGTGGCCGTGGTGTCGGATCCGGCCGTGAAGATGTCCAGCACGAACGCCTTGATGTTCTCCCTGGTCAGCTTCACCTCGACATTCACGTCCTCCGCCGCGCTGTTGTCGGCGGTGGTGGTGGTCTGCCCCAGCAGGTCACGTACGCGGACGGCTCCGTGGCGCCCGCCGTCGCTGCTGCGGGCGCGCTGGCCAGGCCCATGCCGGGGTAGGCGCGGCGGCCGCTCCCGAACGACATGAGGTGCATGTGCTGCCCCTTGGGGTCGACGACGGCCCCCGCGCCGCCGGGCATGAAGCGCTCGGGCTTAAACGTCCACGGTGGTGCCGGACCCGTCCCGCTTCTTCGCGCCGGCGCTCCTGGCCGCGCCGCTGCCCACCAACTCCTCCTTCTAGAACTTCGTGCTCAAGGACGGGGACATGCCGGAGTACATCCACCCGTACGCCGTCCGATCCCCCGGCGGCGGCGCGCTCGACGTCTGCTACCCGTCTCCGACGCCTCCGTCGCAGCCGCCAGGAGCGCGCAGCACCACGTCGTGTCGGCCTTCGACGACCTCTCCGTGACGCTCGACGTGTCCCCGTCCCTCCGCGCGCACCTCGTCCGCGGCTGCCCCTATGTCACCCTCACCACCACCGCCACCGGCCCGATCGACATCTCCGTCGCGTCCGTCCACGCCTTCGTCGACGTTGGCTCAAGCTCTTGCTACTGCCACCACGGCTCCTCCGGCACCAAGTGGCGCCTCCGGATGGACAGCGGCCAGACGTTCCTCCTCTATGCGTCAGCCCCGATCCACCTCGCGCAGGCCGGCCCCACGCATCTCTCGGCGACCGCCTTTGGCGGCGCCATCCGGGTCGCCTACCTCCTGGAGCCGGTCCTCAACCTCTACAGCCGCTGCTACCCAACCGCGGGGCACGCCGCGCTGAACCCGAACGACCGGCCCTTCTCCGTCGACTACGCCTGGCGCAAGGAGGGGCACGGGGAGCTGCTGATGCTCGCGCACCCGCTCCACCTCCGCCTACTCGCACTGCTCCTCGACCAGGCACGACACGCCCACCACGGCATGTCGGTGTGGGCCACCTGCATCATCTACTACGTTTTCTCACTCTCTCTCCCCTGCTTCTCCCACGCACAGCGCATCCACCGCCGGCGCTGCAGTGGTGTATCTCGCCGGCGCGCGCATGCGACTGGTCATGTGCAGCTCCGTCGAGAGCTCCCGCTGTGCGCCCTTTCCGGGGGGGTCCTTATGCACGGCGGCGGCGGCTCGAGGCCCGCAACGGAGGCAGCTGACCACATGCCCGCGCGGCGGGGTCTCCTTAAGCGCGCACTGACGGCGCCGGCCGTCATGGTGCGGGCGTGACGCCGCAGCGCGGACACTACCGAACAGCCGAGCTCCGATCGTCGACCTCCATACCTACCCCGAACCACACCGCCGTTTTCGCAGACGCCTACTACTTCCAACACTGGCCACGGCGACTTCGGATGTGCCCACGACGCTGCGCCATCTTCCTCAGCCTCGCAGGCCCCGAACGCCGCCGCAGACCGCCCGCGACGCCAACCAGGAGCTGGTGCTGAACCTCACCACCGGACACCTACCTCCTTGCCGTCGTACTCTGCCGGCTGCGCCACCCGGACTGGGACCACTCGCCGACGCGAAGAAAGCGCGGCGGGGCAACTGAACTGGTGCTGGCCTGGCCATCGACGTCAGCCGCCACCTCATCAGCATGTCCAACAACACCATCATGCGCATGGTGGCCAGCGCGCTGCCGGGCCACATGACGGAGGCGGCCAGGGACTGCGCCAAGCACGTCGCCGAGCTCGTGGGGGCCTTCAACGTCGAGGACTACGTGGGGCTCTGCTGGGGATGGGACCTGCAGGGGCTCACGCGGAGGACGCGCGTGGTGCGGGACAAGTTCGACGCGCTGCTAGAGATCATGATCACGGGCAAGGAGGAGAACCGGAGACGGCAGCATGGGCTGGGGCAGACCACCACCACCACCGACAACAGCAGCAAGGACCTGCTGGACATCCTCATGGACGCGGCGGAGGACGTGAACGCCGAGGTGAAGCTGACCAGGGAGAACATCAAGGCGTTCGTGCTGGACATCTTCACGGCCGGCTCCGACACCACGACGACCAGCGTGGAGTGGGCGCTGGGGCTGGCGCTCAACCACCCGGACTGCATGGAGAAGATGTGGTGCGGAAAGGGGTTTTCTACAAATGTGTTTTGAATTTAAGGTTAAATAAATAGGTATGGACTGCACTGAACTATTTTAAAAGTTTATGGACCCAAAAAGCCACTTTAAAAGTTGATGGACCCAACTGAAACTTGCTCACAAATTAATGGATCTCTGGTGCATTTAACTCATAAACTAAGGATAGCTCTTGAAGCAATCAAGCATCGATGATTCCATCGACGACATACCAAATTTTAACATAAAGTTTCTCTATATTCTAGAAACTGAAATCTCGCTCCATAACATCTTGTTTTTTTATGCCAGGTTTATTGATAGTAAAACACCGAATATATTGAAAAACACCGAATATTTTGGAACTTTTTGTATGAATGTGTGTTTGCTTGCAAACAAAATTTCAGCACACAGTTTTCTTTCTAAAAGTATTTCAAAAACCATGGTACGGAGGGGTATATTTGTTTGCACTGTTTGACTGTTATTTCTAGAGATTGAGTGTGTCCCAGTATAGTCAGAACAAAGTTTCCTAGAACGAGTAACATATTCCATTTTGATAATGCGTCTTAAGACAACCAATATAAACTTGTTCTATTGTGGACGTTATTATTTTCGTCTAGTGTGACTGCATTTACACGAACAAAGTCGCATAAATCTAAATTCATGATGAGAAAGAGGAATATGTGTATTGTGAGCATCGGCCTAGACATTTCGTACCTTTGATCTGAATCGTGTTTACACCACATTTGAAACAAAATGTGACACAATGTTCTATTTCCCATTTGGGAACAAAATTTCTGAAATGTGATACGAGACCGTATTAAGACATTCAGTTTTTTTTTTTTTTTTTTTTTTTTGCTGTTCTCATCCAAATAATTTTTCTTCTCTCTCTCTGGGGTCTGGGCCGGTTCGTCTCTAGTGTATTTATCTCAGGCCTTTCTCGGCGGAACTTTCTTAGCCTGATGGTCCGTTTATGGGCCAGGTCCAGGTGGTCTGGCGTCCACGGTCCACCAAGCGTCGACCTAGGGCCTCTATATATATTTTTTTTAACATTTTTTGTAAACTAATTTTAAATTTAACATTATTATTTTTTTCTTCAAAACTAACACTTTTGGCTGCGTCTATTGCCATGGCGCGGCGAAAAGCCTATGCCCCGCCATGCATGGTGGCGCGACAGGTGGATGACGTGGCAACGACCGAAAATGCTGACTAGTGACGTGGCAGTTCTGTCGTGCCACCGATCTTGGCACGACAGTGACGCGCCATAGCCCACAGCATGGCAGGCCCAGGTAAATATCGCCCGCGAGTCGCCGCCCTCCCTCTGTCTGCCTTCCCGCCACCGCCCCTGCTCGCCCGTCCGTCCGCACGCCGCGCAGCGCCCCGCCGGCAGCACCCGCCGCCCCGACGGCCGCCCGCCCGCGCCGGCCGCGCCCGCCCACTCCCGCCGCGCACCGCCCGTGCCGGCCGCGCCACGAACGCCAGCGCGTCACGGCCGCAATAGCCCGCTCATATCAAGGTAAGGTAGCTCTCTCTCTCAATTTTATGTTATTATGATTGTTGTTTTAGTTAGAGTTAGTGATTTAGGATAGTTAGATTAATGAATTTGTTTATTTAGGTAGGTAGTTTTTAGGGTTTAGGTTGTGTGTTGTAGTATAGTTAAGGTTTGGTTAGGTAGTTAGGGTTTAGGTTACTGTTAGTTAGGATTTTGGGTTTAGGGATTGATTAGGTATTTATTATTTAGTTAGTTTATAGTAGTAAAGGTTGTCAGTATAGATACTAGTTTTCAAGTGTCGGTACTTAGTAGTGCGTGATACGGCGATTTGGATGACTTGATGAAGTTTCGTCAAATGCTTATTTTTCTAGTGAAGTTATTTAATATGTCTGTTAATGTTACTTTGAATATATACATGTGCTTTCATATTGTGTTCGTATTGCATAATAAGTAGTTCAAATTTTGTAATGCTACATAATGTTAATTTGAATATTGTTAATTTGAATGCTCTAACTCTTTGTTTATCAATTTGTAATAGGTTGGCTCCTCCCACGCCGCACCCGTTGTTTCCCCTTCTTGAGGTGGAATACGACAGCCAGCACCGAGCACACATCTTGAGTGACACCGACGCAGAGGTGGTCTTGCCTCCTTTGAGGCCCCGCACGCACACCAGGGCGCACCAGTGGGACGAGCGTTACGCGCCGTCCATACGGCGTGCCGGCTTCCTCGAGCTTGTCCGTGTTGTCAACTACGGTCTTCCACCCCTTGACCCAACACTACACTACTGTAGCTGTAGACATGTGCGAGTGTCTTCTTTGTACGTAAACATTCTTATAACAAATTTGAGGCAACTAACAGTCGTTCTATTCTTATAACAGGTGAAGGCCTGAGACCCACATGTCCCACCTCCTTGCGGCGAGATGACCTTGACCATGCAGGACGTGAAGGCTATCTTTGGCCTTCGGTTGGGGGGACTTTCAGTGATAGGTATAGTTGACAAAGATCACTGGAGGAAGCTAGTGGCTCAGTTCACCGGCTTTCTTCCACCGGACGACGAGGTTTCCAAAAAACTAAGTGAGCAATTCAAGCCTATTTAATACTTGTATTGCTTTCCTGCAGCCATCGGGTCTCATTTTCTTTGGTGAATTTTAGGAAAAGTTTCGGTGTTTCGTCGTCATGGATCACAGAGCGCTTTGATTACTTGGACCCATAGGCTGATGAGGCTCAGATCGACAGATTCGCTAGAGTGTGGCTCTGGCACTTCCTTGGTGCTTTCCTATTCCCAGACGGCTCGGACAATATCATCAGCTAGATCTTTCTTGACATACTACGCCAGCTGTGGGAGAACATAGCGGCGTATAGCTGGGGCAGTGCAGTCCTAGCATGGACGTATCGACGGCTATGCGTTGCCTGTCGTCGCACCTCAGGGTATACGAACCTTGGGCGTTGCTCCTACCTACTCTAGGTATAGTGTTGGGAACGATGGCCCGTTGGGAGGCCCCTTAATACTGGTTTATCGGTAAGTACTTTGGTTCACTATATTCTTCGAGGCAGTTACATATGATGAAATTATTAATGCCTAATTCATTATTGTGTTCAATACAGCAATGGAACAGGCAGGATACACTCCCTACAGCTCTGTATATCTAGACGAAAGCAGAGTTAGTTAGATGGAATACGAGGCACAAGTACAGGGAGCACACGGACGGTCTCGACGTCCTAACACAACACCAGGTTACACTCTCTTTACTATCATACATGTGTCTTGTTCGATGTACACTATATCATAACCTAACTCAATTAAGAAATGTCCAGGTGCATTGGTGTCTTTGGGATGCTCTGGAGCTCGAGTACTATCTGAGTCCTATCACTAGAGATGAGTTAGACAAGTATCGCTGCAACGTCCCTCTTATTTTCTTCCACGTGGTCGAGATTCACTTGCCCATCAGGGTTTGCAGACAGCTTAGAAGAATGACAGGCTACCCACCATCGCTTTACTCCACCAACCAAGAATTGCACAGGTGCATTATCGATTAATAACAAAGCTACAATTCAGAGGTGTGTGTGGTACAACTAACATCATTTTGTTGCAGGTATAACCGCAGGAAGAGGTATAAGACCATGGATTGGCGCGTGACACACAACGCGTACATCCACTTGTGGCAGAACAGGAAATGGCAGCCGGTCCATGTGGGTCCCCCACATGACCAGCACACCTTCGACGAGTACCTACGGTGGCTTCACAGGTCTATGAGGACACATATCAAGCCCCCATACACTGAGGAGGCGATTGATGAGGACTCAGAGGAAGATGTGATCAAAGATGTGTACGACGTTGCCACTAGGGACGACACACAACTATAGAGAGCCCCGCTTCAAAGATACATGGTAAGACACTCGAATGGTACAATTTGTTATGCACTTGGTATTAAGTATGTGTACTAAAACTATCCAATCGTGTTTCTGTACCCTGGCGACACAATTGTCAAGGATGTCCAACGAAGTAGCGTTTTGGCTTCACGAGTCTAGAGGGCAGGGGCCAGGCGTTCTCGAGGCTTTTGTGGAGGTAAACATAAACTTGTCCATTCCGAAAATGTATCTTTAGTGTATATGCATTTGGGAAATACACTAACTTTAACGTCTATTTATGCAGAAGGTGATGCGGAGCTGCAGGAAGCTAGCTCAGAAGCTGAGCTGCATGGACACTCCTTGCGTGGAACCGGCAGTCCCGACGCAGTCGGGTGGTATGTCTTCTGGCTCTTTGAGGACACCAGCCGGCTCTTTTTAGCCAGTGACAGGTGCCACTTCCGCAGTACGTACACCACCACATCATAGCGCTGGGAAGGACCCTACAAACGAGGACGACGATGATGACAACGATGACCCCTAGGCTTCCGCAGACAGCACCACCAGTGGGATGATTGGCCGCAGGACAAGATTAGCATGTCTCAGCTAGGTGGTGCCCCGCTTGGTACTCAAGGAGCCTCATAGGTAGTAACAAAGGTAGTTTCTTTAAATACGTAGGCTCCATGAACTAATGATCATAAAGATTATAAGTAATCATGCATATCATATACTTACATGGTATGAGCCATACGCATTGGCAATGCGACCACACCGACGTTGGCTACACTCCCAATGTGTTACCAACAAATCCAAAGAGACAGAGGTGTCCGAGGGATCCTTACACTCCTGGTGTTGGTGTTTCGAACAAACACCAACTAGTAAATTTATAGTGCTGCATGTTAGGCTCGAATGGTGTACTAAAGGACACAAGGTTTATACTGGTTTGGGTAGAATGTCCCTACGTCTAGTTTGCTGCTGCTCATGTTATTAGTACCAAAAAAGGTTTATAGTAGGGGGTACAAATGGTTGAGAGAGGGACAAGTCCCAAGTCTCTGATGGAAAGGTCGAAAGGATGCCAAGAGCTTGGTTGTTGCTTGGCTGTGTGTTGTGTGGAATTGATCAGTCTAATCTCTCCTTTTGTTTGAAGAGAGCGCATCCCCTTTTATAGATGAAGGGGATGGCCTTACAAGTGAGGGAGAAAATGCGTATGTTTCTAAGCCTTGTCGCCCACGCTGGTGGGTACAGGTATGGTAGGCATCCACAACACTGTTGGATGTCAGACGCACGTGGGAGGTTGTGTTGTCTTCTTTGGGTATGGCAGACGTCGGTGCCCACCACACTATTGATACCTGGAGGCATGCAAGGGGTTTCACCATGTTCGCCTGGTATGGTAAATGCTGGCGCCCACAACACTGTCGATGCCCAGAGGCATACGAGGGGGAGCCTTATCGTATGAGAGTTAATGGCGCCCACAACACTGTAGGGGAAAAAGCCAGCGCCTACAACACTATTCGGGCTCTGCCATGCCTGGAAGGGCTTAAAGCGCTCGTCCCATCGTATCCTGATGGTACCTTCTCACAGGTGCGCAGGGTATGATCCTTGGTACTGCGGTTTTCTAGAGTGTCTTGTCTTACACTATGCTCGTCAGCATGAAGGGGCAGGGTGCAGACGTCGAGCGAGGCAGAACCAGCCCCAGAATGTCGATCGAGGCGGAGCTGACCCTCAGCCGTCGGGTGAGGTGGAGCCTGCCCTTAGCCGTCGGGCAGGGCGGAGCTAGCCCTCAGCCGTCAGGCGAGGTGGAGCCAGCCCTTAGGGGTCGAGCGAGGCGTAACCTACCCTCAGCCATCGAGCGAGGTGGAGCTAGCCCTCAGCCATCAGGTGAGGCAGAGCTAGCCCTTAGGGGTTAGGCGAGGCGCTGCCTGCCCTCAGCCATCGGGCGAGGTCGAGCCAGCCCTTAGGGCCGGGAGAGGCATAGGGTAAGAAGTGTAGTTGTGTTCTTGCCTATTCAGGAGCATCAGCGCTTGATGTTTATTAGCTCCATCTCATTGGGTACCCCAGTATTAGGTCTCCGACAATAGCCCCCGTGCCCTTGGGGATTCGGATAGAATCACCCGGGGGGTGATTTGACTTGTCCGAAGGTGCGCGCGAGCGCACCCGATGGGTGTAGCCCCGGGGTGATTCGTGTAGAATCGCTCGGGGGGTATTTTGATTGGCCAGAGGGTGCACGCGAGTGCACCCATCGGGTGTAGCCCCCGAGCCCCTAGGTGATTCAGGTAGAATCGCCCGGGGGATAATTTTAGACCCTTCGCAGGTATGGCTGTGAGATTTGGTTTTTGTCAACTGGACAGTTTAAAGGGAACCCTGGTATCCTGCCCATGGGGATTCATCTAGGGTCAGCCCGGTTGAGACTTGATTGTGGATCGAAGTTTCCTTGAGGCTTGTGTGCCTGAGTTGTGGCCGATCATGGGCCCATCCCTTGTTGGGATGACCGTCGATATTGTTGGGCCAGCCCTTGAACTCCTAGGCCCAGGAGGGCTGGAGAAAAGATTTTTGACCCATATCCCCTCTGTGGGAAAAGTGACTTGGTCTGCCTGGGGAAGGCAAAACATTTGGCGTGATTTTGGTGGGAAAGGATAGGGACCACGGGCGCATATCACGTGATGCGATGTGGCGGTGTATCGTGGTAGGCTTAGAGACCTAGGCGGGTGGTTGCTCTTCTCGCATCCATCGCCCCTATAAAACCGAGGGGTTTGCCCCTAGGGTTCTATATTTTGCCTCCTCGCCTTAGCATCGACAACCTCTGCCGCCAATCGCCTGAGCCTCTCGCACTCATATCACAGCCGCCGTCAAGCTCGTGTCTACATCATAGCCACCATTAAACTCGCATCCACCCCCTCCCAACCGTTTCAATGGAGCCATGGTGCAGATCTAACATCGCCCCTCAGCACCTGGAGGGCCTTGTTCACCGTGGCCTCCTTTGCCCGCCGACCATCGCCGAGGAGTGGCGGCTGCCCGGTGATGAGGACGAGTCGTCACCGCCTAAAGGGTATGTCATGTCCTTTGCTCACTTCCATGAGTGGGGATTCGCCATACCTACTCACAAGTTCCTTTGGGGGCTATTGGACTGCTACCAGGTGGAGTTGCAGCACCTTACTCCCAATGGGGTCCAACATATTGCGGCGTTCGTCGCCCTGTGTGAGGGGTTCTTGGGGATTAGTCCTCACTTCGACCTTTGGCGGTATCTCTTCGCCATCAACCTATCGAAGAAGCGGGTTGGGAAGCAAGAGCTGAGCTTGCCGATGGGATGCACCAACATTCATCTTCGCAACAACCAGGTGAATGAATACCCGTCGATGCGTCTATTGACCTCCAACAAGGGGTGACATTCACATTGGTTTTACGTCAAGGATGACGTTGCTGCCCCTTGCCGGTGTTCTCCGGACACATCATCTAAGAGGTCCCAGGGTCATGGAAGTGGGGTGTCCCGGACAAAGACAAGAAGAGGATCAAGGACCATCTCACCACCCTCTAAATTCTAAAGGAGAGGGGCGTGAAGGGATCAGGGATGATCGACGCTTACCATACGCGGAGGGTGGCATCGCTGATGAGCCACACGCTTCCCCTGCACCTGATGGTGCTCGGGGCATCGCTCGAGGGGACAACACTTGTCGATGAGGCGCTCCCTCCCACCAAAGTGGCACAGTGCATCAAGGAGGCGATGGAGCCTTTGAAGGACAATGCTGGCGTTGTCCTTGATTTTGTGTATCTGGTGCCAGGGCATCCCCTAATGCGGCTGGAACCAGGGTTCATCGACTTTGTAAGCTCTCTTTTCTCATGCCTCCTTTTCACTTGATTTTCTGACCCCTTGATGCTAACCTTGGGATAGCAGGACTAGCTGAAGAGACTCATCTTTGGGGATAGCCCGGCTCCACTGCCGAAGGACCGGATCCTAGCGACAACAAATCGCACCATGGCTAAGTGGGATAGGAAGACGAGGGAGCTCAAGAGGAAGAAGATGCTATGGAAGTAGCAAGCACGAGAGCGAGGAGAGGGGACAAGCAGTGACGACGATGATGAGGAGGAGTTTGATGAGGTTGTAGCCAATGTGGAGTGGGATGTCTTGGAGAGCGAGGATACGCTGATAGGCACCTGCTTGTCTATGTAGGGACACTTCCCATTCCATGCGGGGGGAAGTGAGTCCGTGAGGCTAGCAAAGACGAGCCAAACCATCGGCCCATCCTTAGGACCGGTGGGAGCAGGTGGATCAGCCACCACACCCAGGGTGCCAGCGGAGGACCGGTGGATGGGGGAGGCGGATCTACCGCCATGCCCCATGAGCTAATAGGGGCGGGTGGATCTACCGCCGCGCTCGAGGAGCCAACAGAGAGGGGTGGCTCCACCACCATGCCCTCAAAGACAAGGGAGACAAGCCCCCCTGCCCAGGAGCAGGGGTAGGCTCGAAACGGTCCTGTCTAGATGAGTTGGAGCAGGAATCTGGGGGTTCGTCCCCAAAACGTTCCTACCGCCCAATAGCACCAGCGTAAGTCTCCGATTCCTCTATTTTTCCTATTTTTTGTCCTTCTATTTTTAGTGTGACCTTATGCCTTTTACCTCTTGCAGACTCTTGCGATGGGGCCATTCTTTGGCGCTGGCACCCAAGAAGACTATTGCTCTTTAGGTGGAGCGGGCGCCGTTGCCCGACACCGCTCCTGTTTCGGGTAGGAGTGGGGCCGATGTTGTGGTCTTGTCGGTTGGTCAGGCACCGCTAGTGGTGGCGCCCGTGCCCTTAGTGGGTCAAGCAGGCACCGAGCCTAAAGAAGCGCCCTCGAGGGTCACCGAGCAGATGACGATGGAGGTGAATCCACCGCCTATGTTGGAGCAGACGGAGCTACCGCCCGCGCTTGTGGCGCCTCCTGTGGTAGGCGCGGTGCCGCAAGTCTAGGCCCTAGCGTCACTAGCGGAGGTGGCCATGACCACGCCAAGCCAGGAGCAGCCAGACGTAGCCACGATGGTGTCTGAGGGGGCGGCGCAATCCGCGCCTCCGGTGGCCTAGGCGATGGAGCCTGAGGCGTGCCGGACAGAGGGGGACATGGCCGGAGGGTCCTTGGGCACCATGGCAATGGTGGAGAGGACCAATAGGAGGTCTCCCTTGGCCTTTACGTTAGGGGTAGCCGCTCGCTCGCGCGGGGCGAGCTACCACTCCAGTGGATGGATCCCTGAGATCCAACTTTGACTCTTTTCTCGCTCGACGATGCTACCGAGAGCATAGAGCGAGGGAGTCTCAATGAAGAGATATCGGAAATGATGGATGTCCTGAACCAGTCCAAGGGCATCCTTGCATGATGTCATTGTTCCCAATGGCCGGGTATCTGCTTGATCTTCTCGCTTTCTTCTTTCTTCATATATTTTTGTATTTTTGACACTAGTCTTCTCTTTAGTCCCTTATTGCTTGTAGCCGAGAGAAGTCCCGGTTTCTCCACAAGCAGAAGGTGGAATGAGACCACCTCACTGAGGAGGCTCGGTTATGTGGAGATGTGGGTGCCCAGCTTGCTGCCGCCCAATAGCAGGAAGCCGAGGCGTGTTGGGACACGGAGGAGATCCATGGAATGATCTAGGACCTATCGGCGAGGGTGCAACAGGACGAGGAGGCGGCCGCCAGGGTCCAAAAGGAGCGGGACGAGCTACTCTAGAAGGACGCCGAGGCGAGCTAGTGGGTCATCGAGCTCCTGGAAGAGCTAGAGAGGGAGCATAACCTCAAGCTAGAAGCCGAGGAAAGGTCTGTGGCCCTACAGCAGAGGGCGAATCAGGATGCCGAGGTGATCGCCCGACTGCATAGGGAGCAAGACGAGCTATGCCAGACCACAGAAAGACTCCACTCGGAGTGCGGCACAGTTCGCGAGGAGCACGACCAGGCCGTCTAAGAGCGTGACAAGGCGCGTCAGGTGGTCAACTCCCTCTGGGTAGATCTTGGAGCTGCGTTGACCCGAAGGCATGAGGCTAAGAGCATCTTTGCCGGGCTAGGCATGGAGTTTGCCGAGGTGCGGGGGACTCTTTAGGCTGAGAGTGACGAGCATTATCTTCTACGCACCGCCGTCGGGGTGGTCTTCGATGACCTGGGGGTGGCACGGCCAGAGGAAACCAGCTCACTTGCGGCCCGTGCCGTGGATATCACGGCACAGGTGAGTCAGCCTGAGGAGAACGCCTTTCACGCCAGGATCATCCAAGCCTTTGCTATTGCCCACTCTCATTATGATCAGGAAGTTAACTTGGAGGTAATGAGCTTTGGCTTCACGCCTGGCTACGAAAACTCCGAGCTAGATGAGATTGAGAACACAGTGACTCCCATTGCGCGGAACCTGGTGAACATTATGAAAGACATAGTTTTCCCTTCAAGGAATTAGTTAGTTGAATAAGTTTGATAAACATTTATCTATAATATGTGGACAAGTGTTGGTACTTTTGTGTCTGAAAACAGATTCATAATTTCAGTTTGTAATTTTGTTTCATTCGTTTGAGCTTACTTTCTTCCCTTTTGCAATTTGAGAAAAAAGGTTTATGCGAACTGACCCTTTCGTTCGTTAAGACCATAGGGCCCGAGGTGTATAAGGGGAAATTTTGATTGTGTTGGTGAGCAAAGTTACCATAGCTGTTGGGGCATGAGTTTTTTGCAGTCTTACCAGCCATGCTCGTTTATATGTTCCCACAAACCTTACCGCTAACCTTAACACGAGGAAGGGGTCTAACGCAATGACTATTTCAAAAAAAAGGGAGGTATTTATACTTTTATTAGCCCTCGAGTGAGATCTGACCCCTTGCGGTCGCTGGGGCCGGATGTTACTGGAGACCAAAGTGAAGGCAACAGACTTACCCTTGTATTTGCGCGTACCCCTTACTTAGGATTTTGGCAATCATCCCATGACCGTGCGTTTGGTCTCATTCTTGGCCCAGCCTTCCCTGAGCCCCCACGCATGGTGGGGGTTTGGTCAAGGCTCAGCTTGTTTTGTGACTATCGCCCCATCCATGGTTTCTGCAACTGGAGGGGTTGAGGCGACGTCACTTGCCTCGACGGCTCGAGTGATGTGCCTGATGAGCTCGCTAACGGGGATGTTCGAACGGAATCTGATCTCATTGCTTTGCGACAGGGTCAGCAAAGCCCTCGGGTGGCGTTCCGTTGCTCCTTGACCTGCCTTCCCATAGATTCCCCTTCAATGGGGATTCTATGGGCTTGGCTAAAGGCTGGATTGAACTAGAAGGTTGAGATGACCCTATCCGCCTCAATGCGGGTTGGGCAAAGGCCACTGAGGCTCATCTGTGTTTTCTCCCCTAGCTCTTGTTTGTCGTAAGGCAGCCTCGGACCCTTCGTGGGTCAGCCTTCGAACCTCAGTCTCTTGATCTTGGATCAAATGACTCGAGCCCCTGAGCCTCTTAGGGTCTGATAGGGGTCAGCCGTGTTTCATGTATCACCCCGTGCTAGGTTTCTGCAATCGGAGGGGCAGAGTTGACGACACTTGCCTTGATGGCTCGAGTGTTGTGCTCAATGAGCTCACTAATGGGTATGTTCGTGTGGAATCTGGATCCATCATTCACTGACAGGGTCGGCAGAGCCCTCATGTGGCATTCCACTACTTCTTAACCTGCCTCCCGGCAGATGCCCAAGCCATTCGATAGGCTCAGGTGGCCCGTTGGCCACTCCTCGATGGAGATTCTATGGGTTTGGCTTGAGGTTAGAATCGAACGAGAAAGGTTGAGATGTCCCTGTCTGCTTTTGAGCAGGGTCAGGCAAGGCCGCTGGGGCTCATCTTAGTTTTTCTCCCATGGCTCTGTTTGATGTGAGGTGGCCTCGAGCCCTTCGTGGGCCAGCCTTCGAACCTCGGTCATTTGCCGCTCATATCGAATGAGGCGACTGCCGCTTTGTGACGCGACACGAAGCATTGAGATGCAGCAATTGCATATGCAACGTTTTGAATATATGGGATTAATGTATGATTTAATTGAAATGAAAGCAGGGGTCAATAATGTTACCTTGGCGATATGAGCGACAGGAAGCTCTTATCAGATGTTCGTGCGGGGTTCGAGTCCGACGTTCGCGATGGGGCCGGTGTGATCTGCATGAGCATCGCAATTTTTCGTTTCTGTCTCTCAGTGGCATTTCAAGCCGCTCGATTGACTTTAAGTGACCTGACAACTTCTCCTTGAAGGAGAGCCTATAGGCAGACCCCTCCGAACCCTTCTCGAGAAGGCGGATGCTAAAGCTTGGGGTGCGGAGAACTATGAATTCGATTATTCTAGTGAACAAAAACACCGTAGACGTCGGTGCGTAGGGTCTAGTGGTTCATCCAGTTTTACTCAAAGTTTTACACCCGCACACTGTGCCTCCGGTTTTAAACGTAAAAAGAGGGGTCGGGCGAAGAGGATGTCTAGACAAGTAGACACTCTCGGTAGCCCCCAAGCGATGTCCGTTCCCCTGCCGTTGCTGGGGTCGGAGTCTTGGTAATAGAATCAACACTCAAGGTAAGTAAACAAAGGTGCTTATCTTTTGGCGGCCGTTCATTCAATGTTTTACCTGGGCCATCCGATCGACCTAGGAGGCCTGATGGGCTCCCCTTGATAGGGGTTCCGTTGTTGGGTCCTTCTAGGTCCTACCTAGGGAAGCAGAGAGTCGCCTACATGCGGGTGCACCTTGTTTCTCGTGCCCGGCGCGCGGTAGTGGCGGGCCATGCCTAGGCCACGTGCCGTTCATCTAGGCGCCATCTCATCGAGCAGGGTGTGTCTCATCGGTCAAGGCGCGTCCCCTCGAATTCCCATCAGCATCGAATTCTCATCTGCATTGAATGGGGAAGGGAGAGAGTTTTTCATCCCAACCTTTCACCTTTCCTTGGTTGTTGCGCCTCTTCCTTAAAAAGGGAGGGGGAGGGGAGTTCTCACCCCCTTCCTTCGCCTATTCTTGAGCCGCTACCTCTCCTCCTTTCTCCTTTTCGCCGAGCGCATTCGCATGTTGCGGCGGTTTCTAAGTAAGAGAGGCTAATGCGAGGAAGAGGAGAACTCACAGATTTGTTTGTGAATCCAGAGTGCGATATCAGGCGGAGCGTGCTGAGCATCGTCGGCTTTGTCGTCGTCCATGAGGCCTTCGTCGGAATGGAGCCGTATGGGGACTTCTTCCGGCGAATCTTCGCCGGGCAAGCCAGGTTGGTGGGGAAGCCACGTAGGACTACATCGATAGGGGGTGGTGCCCTTCCAGCTGCTCAGATTGGCCAGTTCATGAAGCCTAATGAGATGTTAGAGGCATCCATCATCCATGGCGGCCTTTCCTCGGCGGGAAGCGCCCCCCATCCAGGTGCTATTGTCAGGGTTGTGGCTGATCATGGTGGCGTAGTCCCTGGACACCCTGGCAAAGGCACCACAATCACCGATGTGGTGCTCGACATTGCAGACGACGACACCCTTGAGGATCCCGTGGAGCGGTAGGATGTCGCCGATGGAGAGCGTGGCGCGGCGACCATAGTAGTGCTTATAGTAGAACTGGTCAGAAATTGTAATCGAATAAGTTATGGGGGAGCCCCCATGTGAACAGTCTTTTGTATTTATGAATACATCAGTCCTTTTCATGATGAAATTACTTTGTAAGCGATGAAGGAGGCAAACAATTTTTTTGGTTCTTCTCCCTACTTTTGGCAAAGGAGGTTTAATGCCTTCCAACCCTTCCCATAGTTACGGTCGCAAAAGACTCAGAGCACGGGTGAGCTAATTCTGATTATGCTGGTGAGCAAGGAGGCCATAGCCATCGGGGCGTGGGTTTCCCATAGTCCTACTAGTTATACTCAGATTTTGTTCCTGAAATCCTAGCCCTTAGGACTTACCGTGAGAAAAGAGGGAAAACACAGAGAATGTTTGCAAAGATAACAAAGGGAGTGTTTGCAAGATAAACATACTTATATCAACCTCCGAGTGAGGTCTGACCCCTTGCACTTGCAGGGGTCAGATGTCATGAAAGGTCAGGGATTTTGATGACAAAAACTAATAAGAAAAAGTATGTGTTTATTTAAGGGTAAAAATGACGTAGCTGCTCAATGTACCAGGCGTTGGTGAAGACCTCACTGTCGATGGTTTTCAACTTGTAGGCGCCTGGCCGGAGTGCTTTCACGACAACGTATGGCCCCTCCTAGGGTGGGGAGAGCTTGTGACGATCCTTATTGCTCTGCACGAGGTGGAGAACCAGATCCTCCGCGGAGACGCTTTCGACGTGTCCCTCAGGGGTACTTGCCATGAAACATTCCCAGGAGGGGTGATGTCTCCCCCTGCTGGAGTCAGAGCCAGAGTCTAACCCTGGCCCCTCCGCAAGGAGGCCATGGAGGGATTCCGTGACGCTTTCGATCATCCCCATGAACTCATTGTTTGTAGGGGATGGGATCGTGCGCTGTGCCACAAGCTGGCTAACGGTCGCCACGGCGTTGCGGAGACCGAACGAAAGCGCCATCGGGGCACTCCGTGCAGAGTGTTCTAGAGAGAGGGTGAGGCGGCGTAGGTCCCCCTAGATGGCTAGGGTCCAAGGGAGATGCCGGTCTGGCCCCTAAGCCTCTCGTAGCTGAAGCCGATGGATGGGAGAGGTTGGATGGTGGTGTGGGCCAATGCCAACTCTCCTCCCACTATGACGATGAAGTCTAGGTCACTGAAACACACGTGTGCACCCAGGACCCAGCTGATTGTGTGGTTAGCCATCCAAGGCCTAATTTGGAATGGGTAAAGGCCCCTACTTGGTGTGCCAACTATCGGTGTTTCAAACAAACACCAACTAGTAAATTTATATTGTTGCACGTTAGGCTCAGATGGTGTACTAATGGACATAAGGTTTATACTGGTTTGGGCAGAATGTCGCTACATCTAGTTTGCTGCTGCTCGTGTTATTAGCACCGAAAAAGGTTCATAGTAGGGGGTACAAACAGTTGAGAGAGGGACAGGTCCCAAGTCTTTGATAGAAAGGTTGAAAGGATGCCAAGAGCTCGGTTGCTGCTTGACTGTGTGTTGTGTGGAATTGATCCATCTAATCTCTCCTTTTGTTTGAAGAGAGCGCATCCTCTTTTATAGATGAAGGGGATGGCTTTACAAGTGAGAGGGAGAAAATACGTATGTTTCTAAGCCTTGTCGCCCACGCCGGCGGGTACAGGTATGGTAGGCGCCCACAACACTATTGGATGTCAGACACACGTGGGAGGTTGTGTTGTCTTCTTTGGGTATGGCAGACGTCGGCACCCACCACACTATTGATACCTAGAGGCATGCAAGGGGTTTCACCATGTTCGTCTGGTACGATAAATGCTGGCGCCCACAACACCATCGATGCCCAGAGGCATACGGGGGGAGGAAGCCTTATTGTATGAGAGTTAATGGCGCCCACAACACTACAGGAGAAAAAGTCAGCGCCTACAACACTATTTGGGATCTGCCATGCCTGGGAGGGCTTAAAGTGCCCGTCCCATCGTATCCTAACATTACCTTCTCGCAGGTGCGTAGGGCATGGTCCTTGGTACTATGATTGACCAGAGTGTCCCGTCTTACCCTGTGCTCGTTAGCATGAAGGGGCAGGGTGTAGACGTTGGGCGAGGCGGAACTAGCCCCAGAATGTCGATCGAGGCAGAGCCGGCCTTCACCCGACGGGCGAGGTGGAGCCAGCCCTCACCTATCGGGCGAGGCGGAGCCAGCCCTTAGGGGTTAGGCGAGGCGTAGCCTACCCTCAGCCATTGGGTGAGGTGGAGCTAGCCCTCAGCCATCAGGCGAGGTGGAGCCAACCCTTAGGGGTTGGGCGAGGCGCTGCCTACACTCAGCCATCGGGTGAGGTGGAGCCAGCCCTTAGGGGCCGAGCGAGGCACAGGGCAAGAAGTGTAGTTGCGTTCTTGCCTATTTGGGAGCATTAGCGCTTGATGTTTATTAGCTCCATCTCATTGGGTACCCCAATATTAGGTCCCCGACACATGGGTCTTAGTTTGTTAGGTCGAACGAATATTGTCGTCCGAAACTTGCAGGCTTAGTTAGTTATGTTATATCGAACTTATGTCAAACCAATGAAAATGTTATGTGGCAGCTTATCAACTTGCACACAGACTTCATTTATTTGTTTCATATTCGTTTCATTGCATCGTGGCTGCACTATCGACGAGATTAACTAGCAACTAGTTCGAGAACCGGTAGTCCCGATCCTCCCGAGCTTGGTCATCGCCGCCACAAAATCGTCGAAGAAGGCACCCTGGTTGGACGTGCAGTAGTCAACCATGCTGCGTGACCTCATGTCGGACTAGAGCACCTGCTTGGAGCCCACCGACGAGGGGTCGAGGAAGGTGAAGGTGTTGGGTTCGGAGCTGCAGGTGCCGTTCAGCTGCGACTCGAAGCAGGGGTCCATGGTCACGTCATTGCCGATCCTCACCGACAGCAGTTGATCTTCTGTCTACGTCTAGGTCCTGCCGTGCCGTGGTACTTGGCGCGGCTGTGCCGTGTCGTGGTCTATGGCGCGGCAGACCCTGCCATGTCACCGGTCATCATTTCTAGTCGTCGCCACCTCATCCATATGCCGCGCCACCATGCATGGCGCGGCACAGGCTTTTCGCCGCGCCATGGCATTAGGCGTGGCCAAAAGTGTTAGTTTTGAAAAAAATAACAGTATTAGATTTAAAATTAGTTTACAAAAAGTGTTAAAAATATAAAAAAATCTCTATATATGGGCCGAGTGAGTTTACGCAAAAAAGCAAATCATTGATACATTACATGGAGATTCTACAAGCACCTGTTGATGACATCCTGTCCTCGTGTAGCCCCTCCAATTTGTTCGTGATCCCTTCCCTTTTTCCCCTTGTGACAGCATAGCGCTAGGGCGAGGGCATGGTCGTGATGAAACTTGCGTGGCGTCGGGTCCATGCATCCAGTGCTCCCTAGGCTACCGCCTGCCGCCACACAGTCCATGGTGTGATTTTTTTGTAACAGCCCATGGCCGATCGATCGTGACTCATGAGGCATGAAGAACACAGCACTCCCGGCTGCTGACAAACACCGATGGATACGGATGCATACCCTAGGCCCACTATTCAGTAGCTTAATCTGCTGGGCCAGTGATCAGCTAGTCACTTCATCGCCTCGCATTTCAACATCAGCTCCTGCAGACGTGTTAAGGCACCAACCAGTTACTGGACCTAGCTCAATGCCCACCATGGCACTAAACTATAGCGCGTCTAGTAGAGTCTACTAGGGAAGCAACAAAGATTATAGATAGGGACGCACGTGGGGTGGCAGGTGGGGGCACAACCCCCCCTCCCTAAGCAAATTGCATAGCCTGAATAAGGGAAATCCAGGTCGTGCTCAGCCTCGATCTCCTGCTCCAAATAGCCAAGTGGCGGCTAGGCCTTCGGCTAGCATGTGGACTTCATGGTGAGGATGTTGCCCATGCTCGTGAGAGGATGGTTGGGGGTGAGGGGATAGATTGTAAGTGAGTTCAGGGGTGAGGGTGAATGGAGATCTCGTCGCTCTTATCCACTACGCCATTGTCCTTGAGGGAACTAAGCTTTAGTGAGGCCTTTTCGGTTGTCTGGCGCAAATCCGTGCAAGATGCCCAATGTACGCGGACTTCGGCTGGACAAGACAGAGCATCTGGGACTATGGGCCTAATGTACGCTTGCTCGCGGTGCCCCTAACAATTTCAATGGATCTAGAGGCGCTGGAGGCTGGATGCCACCCACCCACCGCCTCTTTTGCCCCCATCTTCACCCACCGCCACTAGGCTCGACATCCTCTTCTAGTCATCTTTGCTCGGATTTGGCCAAGACAAGCGAAAATCTTCTCACCAAAGAATACTACTAAAAGCTCTAGTTTGGTTTTGGTGAATTGATGAAACCCTAAGTGCTAACCTAGTTTATCAAGTAATCATGACATAGGTAGCACATTCCAAGTGGCAAAGCAAATGAAGATCATGACATGATGATGGTGATGCCATGGTGATGATCAAGTGCTCGGACTTGAAAAGAAGAAAGAGAAAAACAAAAGGCTCAAGGCAAAGGTATAAATGGTAGGAG
The DNA here is from genome assembly GCF_019320115.1 of Miscanthus floridulus. Lineage (NCBI taxonomy): Eukaryota > Viridiplantae > Streptophyta > Magnoliopsida > Poales > Poaceae > Miscanthus > Miscanthus floridulus. The sequence goes on from NC_089598.1 coordinate 102,951,470, forward strand.
CTATTTTATTTTGGTGATCGAGACACTTAGTGAGTGTGATCACATTTAGGATCGATAGTCGTACTATTAAGAGGGGTGAAACTTATATCAAAATGCAGTTATCAAAGTGCCACTAGATGCTCTAACTCATTGCATATGCATTTAGGATCTAGTGGAGTGCTAACACCCTTGAAAAATATTTGTGAAAATATGCTAACACATGAGCATAAGGTGATACACTTGGTGGTTGGCACATTTGAGCAAGGGTTAGGAACTTCACCGATGGAGTGTCCGCCCGTAGAGTGCGGATAGTCCGACGGTGCCACCGGTGCCCTAGATAGAAAAGACGAAGGTCACTATAAGTGACCGGACGCTGGTCTCTAAAGGACCGGCGCGTCCGATCAGTAGCAGCAGAAGAAGCGTAGCGTCGGTCGTCGACCGGACACTGGCGCTGAAACGACCAGACGCTGGCTGGCTGCGTTCGGTCACACTAACATAATCATGCATAGGGAAACACCAAGTGACTGGACGCTGGGTGAGTCTGGTCGAGCATGACCGGAAGTGTCCGATCGACAAAATTCATTTCTGGAACCTTACTGGAAACGACCAAACGCTGGAGGCTCAGCGTCCGGTCACTTATGCCATAGCATCCGATCGACTATTGACCGTTGAGATCGGGCAACAGTATTCAAAGAGAGGGGACATGTGGCGTGTATCACGTGACCGGACGACGGAGCGTCCGGTCACCCCAAGTTGTGCCAAGTGAAGGGGTACAACGGCTCTATTTCATGGGAGCTTCTATTTAAGCCCATAGCCGGCTCAAGCTCACACTCTTGGCCATTTACATTGACATAGCAACCTTGTGAGCTTAGCCAAAGCCCTCCCACTCATCTCCATCATTGATTCATCATCTTTGTGAGATTGGGAGAGAATTCAAGTGCATTGCTTGAGTGTTTGCATCTAGAGGCACTTGGTGTTTGTGTTTCGCTGTGGGATTCGCTTGTTACTCTTCGTGGTTGCCGCCACCTAGATGGCTTGGAGCAGCGAGGATCGTCGAGCGGAGGGTGGTGATTATCTCCAGCTCCGATCGTGGTGATTGTGAGGGGTTCTTGACCTTTCCCCGACGGAGAGCCAAAAGGTACTCTAGTGGATTGCTCGTGGCTTGTGTGATCCTCATCTTGTGTTGGTTGTGCGGCACCCTATTGAGGGTTTGGCGTGTGATGCCAATTAGCGCGTGAACCTCCAAGTGAGTAAATCGCCACAACGAGGACTAGCTTGCCGGCAAGCAAGTGAACCTCGGTAAAAATCATTGTGTCATCATTTGATTCCGAGGTGACTGGACTTTATTGGTATTCATCCTTGTGATTGATTGATCCACTCCTTGACTCGGCGGTATAACCATCTTGCTCACTCTCTTTACACTACCGCAAACTAGTTATTAAGCTCTTTAGTGTAGCTAGTTGTGAGAGCTTGTTAGTTTGGTTAGTGTGGCTCTTTAGTTAGCTTTTGAGAGCACACTAACTTAGTGTAGTGTCATAGCTATTGTGTGGATAGAAACTATATAAACTAGAATTGTGGTAGGTGGCTTGCTTTTTAGTAGGCTAGCGCAACACTTGCTTCGCCTCATAATTGTCTAACCGGTTTGTTAAGTGTTGTTGTAGAAATTTTTAATAGGCTATTCACCCCCCCCCCTCTAGCCATTATGACCTTTCAACTACCCTAGATAGCAATGGCGCGGTCGATGATAAGGTCGAAGAGATTGCCGTTCACCCCCCGCCCCCGAACTCACTAACCATCACCCAACCCCCTCACCCCCAACTGTCCCCAACCCCCCTCACCCCAACCGTCCTCTCATAGCGCTGAGCATGGGCAACACCCTCACCTTGACCTCCGACGATGTTAGCGGGGGCCTGGTCGTCACTTGGATCGTTGGAGCGGTCTGTGGACACGTCATCATGAGATTTGCGTTCATAGCTAAGCAGAAAAACAATTTCCTGAAGCTCCTGACAGGGGATATGGCTCGCGGCCGGAAGATCTCGAAGCCGTCCTGGAGGCCGCTTGGCTTGTGCGGGCGGAGAAGGATGCCCGGCGAGCTGAGGTGCACAAGGCAACTTATGAGAGATCGGAGCACACCGCGCTCGCTAGCCGAGCACGGCTGAACGCAATATTGATCAAATATGAAGCAACAGAGATTGTAGATAAGGAAGCGCGGGGGTGGCGGGTGGGGGCACAACCCCCTCCCTAAGCAAAATTGCATAGCCTGAAAAAGGGAGCTCTTCTCACGCGAAGCATGTTTACACACTCTGCATTATTATAGTTGTAAATTAAGTTTAATTTTTTTGGCGCTCCTCATCCATCTTGCTCAATGGCTCATAAGTGAGCTGAGGTCGAGAACATTCTAATCCTAGTAAAAAGGAATACATACATAGCCATGATAAGTGCAGCAGCCCGAGCAAAAAGCAATCGTCTCTTCTCTTGCAAATTCATCTCGACGAAGCGACACAATTGCCAGGACTGAGTTTGTACCAAAACAAGAAAATCAGAAGTTTTTTCTAAACAAAATGAGGACAAACATTTAGTGGAAGAGACATATGCTCAAGATCTGGACAAATCATCATAGACATGGACAAATGCTCATATTTTAATTGGCATCATCATAGACTTGGACATATGTTTAGATTGAAATTGCCATCATCGTAGACTTGCACATAAGCTCAGAAAGTACCACATGCATCTTCGTCGCAGTATTTTAAAAACTTATTGACAATTTTGGTGTTGAGCCATTTGTTTCGAGGTTATACTTATTTTAAACTAATATTATTTAAAACTACTATATTCGTACACGTTGACCGACCGAAACCAAGTATTAACTTTTGGACAACTACTCACAGCCGTTTATTCCTTTTTGGGAAATGTCTTGCTATTGGACACGGACCGGATATTATAATTCATATAATATCATTCATCTAAATTTGGATTTTTAACCCCTAAATCTGGAATATTCTCCGGAACTTAGAATATTTGTCTTGTGAAGATCAAACATTTTTTTTTTCTGGATCTAACATTGTCCCTACTCAATAAAAAGAAAACGTGCTATCTTCACAAAAGAATATTCTTTAACGAAGTTTTATCTAAATATATACACCTACGTTAGATCTTGTTTTGGAGCATTTATTATGAGAAATACAAGATGAATGCTTGTCCTATAAGAAATACACTAAATTAAATTCCTATTGCATCCTTGTATTTTAATAATAGATTTGTGTGTCCTATCTACGGTCGTAGTGTCCTCGCGCTCCTCCGTATCTCTTATGTGATTGGAAGTCACAGTTTAAGCTCATACGAGTTAGACAGCGTCTGTCTAGTGACAGAATGAAGTACGATTTCAAAATATGTCAAATGACGGTATGAAGTTTGATTTTAAAATGTATTTGAATATTGACGATTTCGTTGAATGCATCTTTAAACCACAAGGCAACTGTGAGACAATCCATTAGTGAAAAGGACGCGTGGAACTCCTCTAAGCGGGCGCTTTCATGACGCGTGTACAGGCAGAGACGAAATGTTTTCATTACCCGTTGAAACATCTATACTAGTTTGCTAGGAACAGTCACTGTCGCCTAAATGGCGGTTTAACCCGTTTAAACACCGTGTAAACGCTACACAGTGGTACGCGGTCTCCGTTTAATCATCCATTTATCCTGTTTAATTAGCCGTTTAGCCTGTTTAATGGACTGTTTTGTCCGAATAATAGCTAAACACAGATGTCATTAAATAAAAGTTTAAAAGCCAAATCATACGTCGCTTGGGCTCGGGTGTGATCCTCTAAGGTCAACTTGTCTCCGACCACGTGGACGCTAGAGGCACCCTACGATATGCACCAATAGCTTGTGAACACAAACGGAGAAACTAGGGGACGTGTTTGATATGCGGCCCGTTGGTGCCAGGGCACAATCGCGAAAAAATATGCGGCCTGTTGGTCTGGCCGAGCGAGTGGGCGGGTCCATCGGCAAGCTCGGCCTGCTGGATACAAAATGCACTCTCACCTGGCTCTCATGAAACGAACTTAGGGTTCGTTTTTGGCGGCCCGACTAACTTGAGCGCTGAAGGGTGAGTTGGAGTCACCTCCGAACCCGTGTCTCTCACTATACTTGGCCATTTGGCCCGAGCAATATGGGCCGGCCCAAGCACGGCACTGAGAAGCACGGCCTAGGCACGGCCTGGCTCGGCTCGCTTCATGCCCGTGCCTGGCACGGCCCGGTCGTAGTGCCGTGCCTGGGCCGCCATGTCGGCCCGCAGTGCCGGCCTAGGCACGGCACGAATAATGGGCCGGCAGATGAACCAGAGCCGTTGGATACCAGTATATAAGCATCCCTCCCTCACCTAAACCCTAACTTTCTCCTCTCTCTCTCTCTCCCCCACTCATTTCCTCAGCAGCGCCGACGCGAAGACAGGAAGGGGCGGGATGTGCGCGCAGTCGCGGGGCCATGCCCCGAGGGCCTCAGGGCGGCGGCGCCGGCGCATCTGCAGCAGCGGTGGGCAACCAGCGGCGGCAGAGCGCGCGCGGCCGACAGCGGCGCATCTGCGCGCGGCGCTCTACCAGTGGTGACGGAGGAGTGGCCAGGCAGTGACGGAGGAGCACGTGCCCGGCGAGGGCGAGCTCAGGAAGCGGCGCAGCCCACGCCGGCGGGCGAGCTCAGGCGACGGCGGCGGATCCGGCGGCCATGGCCCAGATCCGGCCCCCTCCTCCCGGATCCGGCCTTCTCTGCGGCATCGAGTGTGCAGCGGCGCGGCAGCGAGGGAGCTCAGGCAGCGGCGCGACACCACGCCGCGGGCGAGCACAGGAGGTGACGCGGCCCCGCGAGGGCGAGCGCTGGCGGCGACGCGGCCCCACGCCGGCGGGCGAGCACAGGAGGTGGCGCGGCCCCGCGAGGGCGAGCGCTGGCGGCGACACGGCCCCACGCGACGAGCGAGCACAGGCGGCGGCGGGGGCACGCCAGGCTGCCGTGCTCGACAGCACGGCACGGCACGGTTCACTGCCCATAGGGCCGTGCCTGGGCCAAGGTCTCGGCACGGCGGCACTATTGGACATGGCACGGTTAAGCCACCGTGCCGCATAGTGCCGTGCCTGACCGTGCTCGTGCTAGTGCCGTGCCGTGCGGCCCGGTTGGCCATGTATATCTCTCACCTACCGCTCCATTTCTTCCACAACCGAGCTCCCGTCTATCTGACCGCCGCTCCCGTCTCTCTCACCACCGAGCTAGCCGTGCACGGGCGCGGTGCCTCTGTCATCGCGCCGAGCCACCCACGCACGCGCGTGAGGTGCGCGAGGCCGCGTCTGCCGCCGCAGCGCTGGAGCAACAGCAACAGCAGCGGCCGTGGCGCGAAGCAGCTAAGGGCGCAGGGATTGGTGGCTGGACGAGCGCGCTGGCCCGCCTGGGTGTCACCGACGCCAGGCCCTTCACGCGTGCCGTCGCGTGCCTCGTCGTCCTCCGTCCGTCGCGCCTCGCGCCTCCAGGTGGTTGCCGCCCGCGCCCGGGTCAGCCCCACCGGGTGCTGTTGCTCCTCAACGCCAGCCCCGGCGCCAGCCCTCGCTGATTTGCGCACCGTGGTGCTGCCCCGGCCACCTGCTGCTAGCGTCGCTTGTGGTGGGCGGCGTGGTGGCAGCGGGGATTGCCGGGTGGCCCTAGCCGCAAGGGAGGAAACCGGCGTGGTCGCCACCAGAGCTCATCCCTGCCGGCGTACATACGGTGCCAGCTGGCGTCCCGCCGGCGCCGCGAGGCCGAGGTGTTCATGATCGTCATGTTGGCCATGCCGCTCACCCTGCACGCGTTCGATGAAATGGCAATGACAATGTTTAGGGGTAACGTTATCATGTTCTAAGTGCAGGGTCACCGTACTCTTTTGTACGTACAAACAATCACATTCTTACATGAGCTTGGCTCCGCAGGAACATGCAATCGAAACAGGCACTTGTACCATTTGGACCGCTGGCTGGCCATAGTCAGGCCGACCACACGCAGGAAATCAAACACGCACTAGCGGACCAAGACCAAAGGTTCACGTTGCTTTCTTCTTTCTGTTCTCGTAACTTTTGTGCCCCTACGAAGAAAAGAAAATCTTCTCCCTCTGGGCTAAGCCTCAGTTCCCGTTCTCGGTGGAACTTTCTTCGCATGATGGTCCGTTTATGGGCCAGGTGGGCTGGTGTCCACGGTCCACCAAGCGTCGACAGTGACGACCTAGGGCCTCCATATATGGGCCGAGTGAGTTTGCGCGGAAAGAAAAACCAGCAAACCATCGATATGCTACAGAGAGATTCCACGAGCACCTGTCGGCGACATCCTGCTGACTGTTGTGCACTTGTGCTCCTGCAGTCGTCCTCGTGCAGCAGGCGCAGCGCCTCTGATTTGTTCGCGACCGCCACACGGGTCGACGGTGTGATTTTTTGTAACAGCCGTGGCCGATCGATCGTGACCGGTGAGGCGTGACGAACGCAGCGCTCCCCACTGCTGACGAACACCGATGGATGCAGGATGCATCAGGCATGCATGCCCCCGCAGCCCCGGGCCGTGGCTGATGATGATGGCCCCGTTCGCGTGTACTTAAACTCGGCTAGATCTACTTCTTTTTTCATTCGAAACAGTGTTTTCTTCTCATAAATTTCTCCAGAATTTCTTCAAACCATCCAAATTTCTCTAGAACCATGCCATCCGAACGGGGCCGATGATTACCCTCGCCCGGCCATGCATGCACGCACGAATGGCTGACAGCGAGCTAATGATGGATGGGTGCAACTGCAACCTGTCGCTGAATGGGCAGAGATCTGATCGAGTGGCTCACATTGATGGAGCCGGACCACCACCGCATGCACAATCACCGAATCATACACCGGCAATCGATTCAGACGAGATTAATCGTCCGGACAAGAGAAACAAAACTCTGATCTGATGAGGTCGGGAGCAAAAAAACGTTGTAGAAGTGATCAAACTTCAACGCTGGCAAAATGATTGGGGTTAGCACGCATCGCCAAAGAAACAGTCCAGGATCTCAGGCACTTGCAGCCTGGATAAACATTAATCACTATGTTCGCTTGATCGTATGAGTCATACTTATTAGTCATGATATAGTATTTTCCCATCACAATAAAACAGCATCAGCCGGCTTATAAACCACAGAAACGATCAAACAAACAGGGAGTAGACCACTCACTGTTACAAGTACCATCAAAAGTTCATTCGTCAGGGGAAAAAAAAGGCCATCAAGCCTGCAAAGTCTACCTTAAAGCGAGCTGCGAGCCTCGAGTCCTTTCTGGCGACGCGCCCCACTGTTCGGCAGCTTAATCTGCTGGGTCTGTGTTCAGCTAGTCACTTCATCACCTAGGGACATCACCTCACATTTCAACACCAGCAGTGACCGAAATTAAGCTCCTGCAGACGAGTCAAGGCGCCAGTTGCTGGATCCAGCTCGATACCCACCATGGCACTGGCCGTACTGCGTCTACAGTGGTAGAGCCTACTGGCTCTGAACTAATACGCTGTCCAAACCACAATTCAGAACCTGTTGCAGCTCGTCCTCGTCCTCGTCCCCGTCCCCGTCAGGCTCCTTCCAATGATCCTTGTCAAAGCCTCTTTCAGTCAGGTTCATGCGTTTCAGGTCTCCCAGATTATGCACGCATGGTCACATTTTTTTTTTGCTTTATGGCTAGTAGCTACTAGTATACCATATGATTACTCCATGCTTACCTGGGGTTCTGCAGGGTAATAAGAAAGGCTGGCAGCTGGCTGAGATAAAAACGGGAGTTCTTGAACGACCAGTTGAGACCTCAAAGACCGACCTACTCATAGCAAGGATCCTCGTCGCCGATCCAAGTGGAAGCAGCTGGTCCCTGAATCATGAGGAGGTAGCTTCAGCAATGGCATGGGATTGCACTGACGACCAATCCAAGGTACCTATAGCACTCCAAAGGCATAACATTTCCTAGCTGGTCCTCGGCTAATTGCAGTTGCAAGGATGGCTCCGGAGCGGGGTCACGCTCCGGTTGTCTGTACTCGGGCGTACTAGTACCAATTATGCACGCACTGATGGAGATTGTGCGCTTCGTTTGGCCGGATTCAGCAGGGATGCTATTGCTACCTACCTACAGCCGCCTGCACTGCGCCAGCCTCACAATTCACCTGCTACTGTACATTCCCTCCAGCTGAAACTCCGAGAACGAAAAGATTGCAAAGCGTGAGGCGGTAGAAGCACACGCATGCGTGCATGGACAGCTTTTTGTTACTCCGGGATGGATCTGCTTGAGAACTCTTTATGGCAGTTGCCTAGCTACTTGGAGTAGTGTGTGGGAGGAATTTTTTTTTATATTTTTAACACTTTTTGTAAACTAATTTTAAATCTAACACTATTTTTTTTTAAACTAACACTTTTGTCTGCGCCTATTTTCCTGGCGCTGCGAAACGGCTGTGCCGCGCCATGCATGGTGGCGCCGCGAGAGGGATGACGTGGCGACAACCGGGGCGCTGACCGGTGACGTGGCAGGGTCTGCCGCGCCATCCCTCACGGTGCGGCAGTCCCAGGTAAATATCACCCGCGAGCCGCCCTCCCTCTGTCTGCCTGCCCGCCGCCGCGCCTGCCCACCTGGCCGCCAGCCCGCCACCACGCCTGCCGCCGGCCGCGGCCGCACGCCGCGCCACGGCCGTCGGCCGCCCACACGCCACCACGACGACGACGTCCAGAATCATACCGCGACTCTACATCCGACGACAATGTGCCTACATCCAGCAGGCGAAGGTCATCGCGGCCCTAGGTGCATTTTAAAGCGAGTAAGATTGATTAAAATCCTAATTAAGTGCTAATTTCGGTTTAGGCGTTCCTGTAATTAGGTTAATTAATATCTTGTCTAAGTATAAGTTCTAACAATTGGTATCCGAGAAGTCGCTTAGCCTAATTCTTGAACCCTAAGACCTAATTAGTGTTTGGTTAAGATCTAAATAGCCTCGGATTTGTCCGATTCAAAGTTCTTTAAGCCAAATCAGAATATAGGGTTTCGCTTAAGCACCGAGAAGGAGGGGAGTCGAATCAACTTCAACACTAAGCCCCAGTTTTTGCCCAAATCCGAACCCTAGAAATGCAAATTACCCAAATCCGATAACAATCCTCAACCCTAAGATCAGTAAGACGCTTTTCACTTACCTTAAGAACTTAGATGGCGCCGTCGGGCTCCTTCACGAGTTCACCGGCGGCCACAAAAGGGAGCCACGCCGCCGCCCTGCTATGCGCGCGCGTGGTCTCTGCCCCAAAGCGAGCAGATCACCGCTGGGGCATCAAGAAGCCATGTTGCCGCCCTATTCTTTGGCGCTCGCTGCGCCCGCACGCACCGGTTGTGCCACGAACGCTGGCGCGCCACAGCCGCCGGCCGCCCGCCGCGCCCGCACGCCGGCGTGCCACCCCCTCCGACGACCCACCGCGCCCTCTGGCCACGCACGACAGCTGCCCGCCGCGCCACGGACGCCCGTAGGCATAGAAGACGAGGGCAGCAGGTACATACATAGAAGTTGCTTATTTTCCTAATGAAGTTGTTTAATATATCTGTTAATGTTACTTTGAATATATACATGTGCTTTCATATTGTGTTCCTATTGCATAACAAGTAGTTCAAATTTTGCAATGCTACATAATGTTAATTTGAATATTGTTAATTTGAATACTCTAACCCTTTATTTATCAATTTGTAACAGGATGACCCCTCCCATGCAGCACCAGTTGTACCCCCTTCTTGTGGTGGAGTACGACGACCCGCACCGAGCACACTTCTTGACTGACACCGACGCAAAGGTGCCCTTACCTCCTTTGAGGACCTGCACGTACACCAGGGCGCACCAGTGGGACGAGCGTTACGCACCGTACATACGGTGTGCCGGCTTCCTCGAGCTTTGTCTGTGTTGTCAACTATGGTCTTCCGCCCCTTGACCCAGCACTACTTACTGCAGCTATAGAAGGTGCGAGTGCCTTCATTGTACGTAAACATTCTTATAACAAATTTAAGGTAACTAACAGTCGTTCTATTCTTATAACAGGTGGAGGCCTGAGACCCACACGTTCCACCTACCTTGCGGCGAGATTACCTTGACCATGCAGGACGTGAAGGCTATCTTTGACCTTCGGTTGGGGGGACTTCCAGTGACAGGTATAGTCGACAACGATCACTGGAGGGAGCTGGTGGCTCAGTTCACTGGCTTTCTTCGACCGGACGACGAGGTTTCCAAGAAAAATAAGTGAGCAATCCAAGCCTATTTAATACTTGTATTGCTTTCCTGCAGCCATCGGGTCTCATTTTCTTTGGTGAATTTCAGGAAAAGTTCTAGTGTTTCATCGTCGTGGGTCATAGAGCGCTTTGATTACTTGGACCCACAGGCTGATGAGGCTTAGATCGACAGGTTCGATAGCGTGTGGCTCTGGCACTTCCTTGGTGCTTTCCTATTCCTAGATGCCTCGGGCAACACCATCAGCTGGATCTTTTTGACATACTACGCCAGCCGTGGGATAACATAGTGGTGTACAACTGGGGCAGCGCAGTCCTGGCATGGACGTATCGACAACTATGCGTTGCCTGTCGTCACACCTCAGGGTATGCGAACCTTGGGGGTTGCTCCTACCTACTCCAGGTTTGGTGTTGGGAACGATGGCCTGTTGGGAGGCCCCTTGTTACTGGGTCCCTATAAGTACTTCGGTTCACTATATTTTTTGAGACAGTTACATATGATGAAATTATTAATGGCTAATTCATTATCGTGTTCAATGCAGCATTAGAACGGGCATGATACATTGCCTACAACTCTGTATATCTGGGCGCAAGCAGAGTTAGTTAGAGGGAATGCGAGGTGCAAGTATAGGGAGTACACGGACTGTCTCGACGTCCTGACACAGCACCAGGTTACGCTCTCTTTACTATCATACATGTGTCTTGTTCGATGTACACTATATCACAACCTAACTCAATTACGAAATGTTCAGGTGCATTGGTGTCCTTGGGATGCTCCAGAGCTCCAGGACTATCTAAGTCCTGTCACTAGGGATGAGTCAGACGAGTATCGCTGCAATGTCCCTCTTATTTTCTTCCACGTGGTCGAGATTCACTTGCCCATCAGGGTTTGCAGGCAGTTTGGAAGAATGATAGGCTACCCACTACCGCTTTACTCCACCAACCAAGAATTGCACGGGGCGTTATCGATTAATAACAAAGCTATAATTTAGAGGTGTATATGGTACAACTAACAATCGTTTTGTTGCAGGTATGACCGTAGTAAGAGGTACAAGACCAAGGATTGACGTGTGACACACAACGCGTACATCCAGTTGTGGTAGACTAGGGACCAGCAGTCGGTCGATGTGGGTCCCCCACACGACCAACACACCTTCGATGAGTACCTGCGGTGGCTTCACAGGTCTACGAGGACACATATCAAGCCCCCGTACACTGAGAAGGTGATTGATGAGGACGACGAGGAAGATGTGATCGAAGATGTGTACGACGTTGCCACTAGGGACGACACACAACTACAGAGAGCCCCGCTTCAAAGATACGTGGTAAGAAACTCGAATGGTATAACTTGTTATCCATTTGGTATTAAGTATGTATACTAAAACTGTCCAACCGCAATTGTCAAGGCTGTCCAACGAAGTAGCGTTTTGGCATCACGGGTCTAGAGGGCAGGGGCTAGGCATTCTTGAGGCTTTTGTGGAGGTAAATATAAACTTGTTCGTTCCAAAAATGTTTCTTTAGTGCATATGCGTTTAGGAAATGCACTAACTTTAATGTCTATTCATGCAGAAGGTGAAGCGAAGCTGCAGAAAGCTAGTATAACACCCTCGGTGTTACACTGTACTGTTTTTGCTAAAACACTGCATGAGCATCATACTTATGTGTAAATGTGTGTAAATAGGGTGTAAAACAATATACGGAACTTGAAACGTTCATCGGAAACACGAAATGAATGTTACATTTCATGTCACGTTGTATCACTTAGGATTCTAAATGAATTTTTATTGAACGGAAATGCTATAGAACGTGTATGCGGCACTTTCATAAAGTTAGTAGTACAAACTTCATAGGTGGCGGTGAAATACTTGCGGTCGGAAATGGGGTTCGCTAGGTAGCATAGTTGGTAGCTTGGAAATCGAAAGTGACGCGAATCCGAACAAATAACTTAGTTGTTTCTTAAGTCCAAAATTGGTTCGACGGAGCTAAGTTCGACAATTTTTATAGAGGAATTGGGTTAAGCGGTGGCATGGTCTTAAGGTTGGTTCTAGTAGCTTGATGCACCATCTTGAACATAAAATAGTTGGTTTAGCTACTGGATCATCGAGTTGGGTTTTTTAGCAGCTTTAAAAAGCGTGCAAGTCACGTCTTAAACGATGCCAGCGCCTGGGCACGGTCACCCTGCCGGTTCTTGGCGTGCCGCGCTGGACCGCCGTCGTGCCTACGTGTGCATGCCCACGCGCATGGCCCCACACTACTGGCCATGGCTCCTGCTGCTGCGCCCTGGTACGTGCTCACGCACGCACGCGTACCGCGTCGGTGGACCTGGCTACTCTGCTCGTCGACGTGCCCGCCTGAGCCTTCTGCTCGTCGTCGCGTCGAACTGCGTCCACGGCCGCGCTGCGCCCTAACCGTCACTGTCACGCGGTCACTGCTACCATTGACCCTTGCGGCTACACGTGCGTGGGCCTGCCTCATCATCACGTCCACGCGCGCTGCGTCGCCACGCTACTACCCCCGAATTGGTGTCTGCCTCTGCGGTGCGCTGTGCCGTGCCGCCGTCGCCTTGCGGTCATGGCGCTATGGTCGCACGTCGCTGTGCCGGACCCGTACGCGCGTCGTGGAGTGTTTCCCGTCGTGCTGCCGTCCTTTCCCTAATTAGAAAATTGCGTCACGCCAAGCCACCGTCACATCGCCTGTAATGGCGCCGCGCCGGCCGAGCCACGCCAAGGTAGAACCCTAGAGCCTAGCCCATCTTCATAAGTGCGCATGTCTGGAGGTCGCATTGAAGTCCAGCTTCGTGTCAAGCCTACTGTTGTTGTAGTTGTACGGTGTCGGGACCTCAATTGGATTTTTCCCCGCTGTCGATCCCATTAAGCCGAACGTCGTTGTCCATCAAATTGGCCGTGTGTAGTCCACCTCTTTCTAATTCGTTGTGCACCCAACTAGACCTGTTAGTTAGCTTGCGAGTGGAGTCGACCCGACAAGCTCTTGTGCTCCAGTGAGGTAATGCGGGACGTTTTCCCCTCGGCGGTCCGCCATGGCCGGCGAGGCGGGTGCTCGGCCAGGGCGACGCTCCTTGCTCCTTTGTCTCAATTGAGCAGGGCTTTTGTGTCTCCTTGACTTGTTTGCCTCGCCCGTGCCGTGGTTTCGCCGATGGAGCAGCAGGTTGCCAAGAACGCCTTCACCGTGGTCGGCATGAACCGGAACAACCCCGTGCACGTGGCCAACCCTGTTGCTGAGCCTCGTGACTCGTCCAGCCCATCCGTCACGTCTCTGGTGAGGCCCTCTTGCTCCTAGGGTAGGTGGTTGAACCGATTAGGGTCTAGGTCGCCCAGGACGCGTTCGCTGCCACCGGTGAACTGGATTAGATGTCGTTACCATGGCCAGCTTGGTTGGTTGTAGTAGCGGTTCAAATAGGGCTTCTACCTTGTTGCTCGTAGTCGGTAGATGGATACCGGGTAGCGGTAGAGGCATTGAGTTAGGTAGATTCGCCGGTGTCGGTGTTGCCACAGCTAGACCCCGTCGCGGCGCATGGCCATGACTTCGTACTACACCATTAGTGGCGTTTGTTACCTCGATCAGTTGCGCGTTGCACGTAGAGTGTCATGGTGGTGTTGGTTGGAGCCGAGGAGGTCCATGCTCGCCGACGTTTGGCCGGGCAGGGCGTGGCTTCTATTAGCTCTGGCCAGGGACCTTGAGAAACAGAAATTGGAATAAGGGAAGGGTGGTAGATGCAAACGCCGTGACTCAGTGAAATTGTGCTCGGGTGAGCTTCGCGAATAGGATTGAGAACGGGAGCTCTTTTGCAAAAGAGCCAGTGCGCGCGTGGGTCTCCCCGCGTTGGGCCTTAGCCGCGCCGGTGGGCCGCGTCGGAGTGCTGAGCGTGCGCGGGTGTGGGCCGCGCCGTTCGGAAGCGGGCCGCGCGAGGAGGAAGTCGGTTTTCATTTTTCAGCGAATTATTAAAGAGTTATTCAATATAGTTTCGAACTGAACTTTGAAAAATAATAGTAAATGTTGTGGGCATCAAAAAATGGTGAAACAAAAATTGTTAGGTTCACAAGAATCCTATCTACCTGTTGGTATAGTTGGTTCACAGTTAGATGTTACCATGATAGGTTCATAAATTCAAATTGGAAAGCTTAATATTAGTTAGCTTAATATTTGTAGAAATTTTTGTGGCAAACCGGTGATAGCTTTAGCCATGAAATTTTTACAGTAGACTCATGAGATTATTATGTGCTTACTGTTATTTTTGTAACCCTAGAGTAGGTTGATAAATAGAATAGCTAGTACTACTTGTCTTATTATAAATAGAGTAAATCGGTATTAAGAGTAGGAATACCCTTAGTTGCTATAATAACATATGTCATGCTTCATACTTGTTAATGGTAACAGTAGGTAACTTGGCATCTTAGTCGCTAGGACTAGCTTAGTAACTTGATAGATGTATTTTCATTTTAAGAGCTGTTGTTGACATATTACTAAGTGTTGCATCATTATTTCATGCATGTAGATCATGAGCTGGTAGAGTTCGTGCTCGTGGATGAACCAGATTACGAAGAGGTCATTGAGGAGTACAAGGAGGAGATCCTCGTGGAGGAGGGAGCCCTAGAGCCTTTTGGTGCTGACTTTGCTGACCCACCGCCTGCCCAAGGCAAGCCCCGGTGCATAACCCATATTTTATGATCACTGAATATATATATGATGTGCATTTACATTACAGGCATTTTATGGAAACTACATGCATAAATATATCTACCTATGAGTCCTACTAGTACAGGTCGAGTAGCTGCTTTGCTCAGGAGTTCGATAGCGTGAGTAACCTATCGTTACTCATAATAAGTGATAATTATGGTCACTCATGATAAATGGTGGAAAGGAAAATGGTGACCGGGCAGGGATGTGGTTTGGGTACTGGTAGGTGTAAGGGGTTGTGTCCTGCGGCCAACAGGGCATGGCTTGGTTACACTTTTTCCCTGTCTGTGTCGGTTAAGGACCGGTCGTTGCAATGGACGCTAGACAAGTCACAGATCTATTATCCCGAGCACATACTTGGGTATGAGCGCATGAAAGACTTGTTGCTCTCTTGTCGTGGGTTCCGGCTCTTTCTAGACCGACTGATTGGAGGTGGGGATAGTGGAGGTCCTTGCACCGCACTAAGTTCGGGACTTAGAAGCGGGGGCTTGGAGTCCAAGTTTGGACGGGGACCTAGACCCCTTGATAGGAGGGTGATGGGTTGGTCCTGCTTATGCCTGGGGTACAAGGGGGGTGTGTGTTTTCAGGGTATCCAGCTGGGGATATTGATTCATGAATCGTCGTCGAGTCGGTATGGCTTGTCTTAACTCTAGCATCGTAGTAAGAACTGAAAGATGGAAGGTGATAAAATAGAACTAATTGCTCAACTCTTGCTTGAAAGTAGAGCAGGTGCTTACATAGAATGGCTAGATAATGAATTAATACGGCTATTAATAATATCATAAATAAGGACTCACCAATAGTATTGTTTTCTGCCAAAAAAGGAAACCAGCAAACTATAAAGCTTATCATATTCCTTGGAGTTGGAAAATTATTTCCCATAATCGGATAAGTCTTGCGAGTACATTGTGTACTCAGGGTTTATTTACCCCTGTTGCAGGTAATGCTTGAGAAGTACCATTGTGTGGAGGATTCTTCTGGTGGGCACAGACGGATCCTCGTTCCTTATCGCTAGATGTTTATTTTTAAATTCCATTGTTTAATATTCCGTACTCTGAATTTGGAAATATAATAATGTACTTTTTATGAACTATGGATGTATGAAATGGATTAAGTATTGTAACTCGTTCTTATTATTGGATCCTTAGGGAAAATGTGGATCTTTCGGGTTCTCCCTTGGGGTGTGCCCGACGGATACCACCAACTGTAGCTTGCTTTCGGGGTGTTTAGTGTCTGGTGGAAGATGAGCACCTCTGTAAGTGTGCTATTTCGGGCGGTTCTGCCACAGCTAGCTCAAAAGTTGAGCTGCATGGACACTCCTTGGGTGGAACCCGATTACCCGGCGCGGTCGGGTGCCACGCCTTCTGGCTCTTTGAGGACACCTGCCGGCTCTTCTTAGCCGGTGACAGGTGCCGCTTTCGCTGTGCGTACACCACCACATTATAGCGCTGGGAAGGACCCTGCAAACGAGGACGACGATGACGACGACGACCCCCCGGGCTTCCGCATACAGCACCACCAGTGGGACCCTTGGCAGCAGGACGAGATCGGCATGTCTCAGCTAGGTGGTGCCCCGCTTGGTACCCAAGGAGCCTCACAGGTAGTAACAAAGGTAGTTTCTTTAAATACGTAGGCTCCATGAACTAACGATAATAAAGATTATAAGTAATCATGCATATCATATACTTGTAGGGTACGAGCCGTACGAACCGGCAACGCGACCACACCGACGTTGGCTACACTCCTAATGTGTTGCCTACAAATCCGAAGAGACAGAGGCGTCTGAGGGATCGTTACACTCCTGGGACTTAGTTGGTTATGTCGAACGAATATTGTCGTCCGAAACTTGCAGACTTAGTTGGTTATGTCGAACTTATGTCGAACCAATGAAAATGTTATGTTGCAACTTGTCAACTTGCGCACGGACTCCATTTATTTACTTCATATTCGTTTGAACGCGTCGCGGCAACACTCGTAGTTGTTTACAGCACCGACAACAGCTCCCGTTCAATTGCAATTGAGGCTGGTCGGCTTCTATCTGTGTCCATGTCCTGCCGCGCCGTGGGTCTTGGCACGTCCGTGCCGCGCCGTGGGCCTTGGCGCGTCAGTGCCGTGCCGTGGGCCTTGGCGCAGCAGAACCTGCCACGTCACCGGTCAGCGTTCCGGTCGTCGCCACGTCATCCCCTCGCCGCGCCACCATGCATGGCGCGGCATAAACGTTTCGCCGCGCCAGAAAAATAGGCGCGGGTAAAAGTGTTAGTTTAAAAAAAATAAAACAGTGTTAGATTTAAAATTAGTTTAAAAAAGTGTTAAAAATATAAAATAAAAACTGTAGGAGAGTGGTAGCACACTGCACACGTGCTACCCCTGTCCGGCTATCCTATTCTTGTTTTAGGACCATTCGCAATCGTCAAGGGGTTAAGCAATCAGTGTGGTATACAGCCATGAGTGATCTTGAATCACTTGCCAAAAGCCATGATGATGCTTTCTCCTAATGGGTGAATACCTACAGCCGCCTGCTTTGCTGAAAGAGTCAGAGTCACAATTCACCTGCTACGTACTCTGCATTCCAGCTGAAACTGTGAGAAACAATTCCACATGTTCACTTTGCATTACATACAGTACATGAGACGACGGTAGAAGCACGTGCCTGCACGAACGAACTACTCGTTAGGAGTTCATGTCGACGTGGTTGGGAGCTTGTAGTAGTAAACTTTTGTTACTCTTGGATGATCCGGCTATCTGTCGTGGTGGAGCAGGCGGTTGGGGCCACAGAGCCTGTCTCGGGTACCTGCTTCGAAGAGAGGTGAGGTGCTGATCATACAACGTATAGGCTACATCAAAGGTCCATTAGCCTCATCAGTGTCGGAGGTGGAGGCCTTTGATAGACTCTTCGACGGCAACCCGACCGCGTCGGAGACCGAGGCGATGGACGCGCTCTTCTCGGCCATTGGAAATGGACCATCCAGGCAGCTACGAGGATGTAAGGCCACCTCTTAGGTCGCACCGCTGCGTTGGTTTTGGTTGTTTGCTTTTATATAATATCGTAACCAAAGGTATTTTACTAGGATGATCCAGCTACGGCTGTGTTAGGTCGGTCTTCTTTGACGCTCGATGAAGCGCGTTGTATGTCTGTTTAAGCTCTTCTACTTAATATAATGATACGCAAACCTTTTGTATATTCAAGAAAAAAAAATTTGGCTATCTGCCTCAGAGACTGAGAACTCATATCCAGCTTGGAGACTTATGAAGTACTATGTACTTCCTCTGTTCCAAATTATAATTATATTTTAATTTTTTAGTATATCTATTTTACTATGTATCTAGATAAATAATATGTCTAAATATATATCAAAATAGATGAACTAAAAAATTAAAACAACTTATAATTTAGAATCGACGGAGTAGAAGAGTACACAGTACATGTACCCTGTCGTATTGTCGTTTTTAGGACCATTTGGCAATCATCAAGGGACTCTCCCTGGCCCTCCTGTCACGTCCGGGGCCAACAAGGCAACAACCATCTTGTTCCCATGTAGTACAAGTCGAGTGGTTAGTACTACGTACGAACACATGATGAACTCCGCCGAAATACATACACCCGGAAGATACAGAACTGAAATCAAAATGCCATTTTTCTGATGATTTACCACAGCAGAATGGAGTGAAGAGAACAAGAAAACTAGTTTCACCGGCGAGAGAAGCGATTTCAACTGCCAGATGGACATCCCCTGCCTGTTTTTTTTTCGAATTACACGGTATAGACGCAGACGCTTACGATGCACGCACACTCATCTCTACAAACGAACATACGTAAACTATACCCCTATGAGCACATCCGAAAAACTGCGCTTGCAGATCTTGATATTGACGAAGTCACCACAGACGCCTCACCGTCGACGGGAACGTTGCCTACCACTGAAAGCACAACGCTGTTAAATCATGTAATAAATCTAGGAAAATACAAACACCCGTGTTAAATCTAGGACTTAAATTCGGATAGGTAGATTTTACTACAAGAAACCTAACCAATGAGCTCGGCTCAATTTGCATCCCCTGCCTGTTCTTGTTTTATTCAGGCGTGCAAAAAACACAGGAAAGACAAGCTCTTTCAACGGCAGTCTACTCCTAGCAAGCAGCCATCGACCGATCGAACTATAGGCATGCAGGAACCAGCAAAAGCATGCTAGTGGCGTGGCGTGTCCCACCAGGATAAACATCGGGGGCACCCTATTATTGGCACGTTGCCAATCTCAGTATATAAATCTGATAGTGGAGCTCTCCCTCCTGTTGTGAAGTCTATCGCCGCACCACAGGCACAGCTAGCGAGCTCAATCATGCATGTACAGCTCCAGGGGGTAAAGTAAGGCATTGTTTAGTTCCCTCTCAAAATGCTAAATTTTTCAAGATTTTTTGTCACATCAAATCTTTAGACGCATGCATGAAGCATTAAATATAAATAAAAAATAAAACTAATTACACAGTTTAGACGAAATCCACGAGACGAATCTTTAAGTCTAATTAGACTAAGATTGGACACTAACTATCAAATAACAACGAAAACGCTACAGTATCGTTTTACTAAAAATTTTGACAACCAAACTGAGCCTAAGTTATCTGAAACCAATGTCTCTTCGAACTGTCACATCTAGTAGACAAGCGTTGAAAAATAAAATGCTGAAGGACATGCAGCGGTCCTCCGCTGTTGCCCTGATGCTGATCGAAAACAGCAGCTCATCAATCATGACTCATGAGGGCAGAACAGCGTCGTCCCCTGACGCGCGAAGAAGATAGCCAGCCAATGCAGTGACCATTCGATTCTGATCGATTCCAGTCACAATGTAAGCAAGCACATCTCCCGTGTGATATTTTTTCTTTTACTTTTTGGAAATGTTATGCATTATGATTATGATTGTGCTTATGCAAGAGCAGTCAGAGGGATCCAACCACAGGACGCCCCAAGCCATATGACGAGGCGACATATAATATGTGAAGATGGTGGTAACGTGATGCCTTCTTAGACTCATGGCTTCATGTTAATATAGTAAAAAAAAACCCTAGTGTGGCGCTTACAACTTGAACAACAAGAAATGAATCTAGACGCTAACTTACAACGAGAGATTACAACAACTTGGGGTTATCCTATCCTATCTCTAGTGGAGCCGTAACAACATTCCTTGAGTAGCAATCCAACACGCCAACACGCCGTGATCACATGCCATGCATATCCCGGATATTCTGGTTCCAACCATCAGATATTCCAACATCCCCCGACAATCACAACTCACCTGTCAGATTGAGATTGGTTCTGAAGAGCATCATCTGTCTTACTAGGAGTGCTTTGGTGAAACCATCGGCAACTTGATATGATATGATGTACTGATAAACCAAACATCTAAACACTTGGAAGCAACTTGTTCTCTCACAAAGTGATAGTCTATCTCAATGTGCTTAGTTCGAGCATGAAAAACAGGGTTAGCCGAGAGGTACTTTGCACCTATATTATCACACCATAGATGTGCTGCACGAGAACGTGAAATTCCTAGTTCATCAAGTAATTTATGAACCCACATTACCTCAGCAGTTGCGTTTGCCAATGCTTTATACTCGGCTTCGGTGCTCGATCTGGAAACTGTAGCTTGTTTCCTTGCACACCAGGACACAAGGTTGCTGCCCAAGAACACAACAAAGCCTCCTGTTGATCTTCTATCATCCGGACAGCATGCCCAGTCTGCATCTGCAAAAGCGCTTACAAGCATTGAGTCAGACTTCCTAACCTTGAGACCAAGGCCAACAGTTCCTTCAATATATCTTAAGATCCTCTTCACAGCTTCCCGATGTTCGGTCGTTGGTGAGTGAAGAAACTGACAAACTTTATTAACAGAGAATGAAATATCCGGCCTAGTCAAACTCAAGTATTGTAGCACACCCACAACACTTCTGTATCTGGTAGAATCCTCGGTACCCAACCTTGTTCCACTTGTGACTGACAGTTTTTCAGTTGTGGATAAAGGTGTACTGACCGGCTTGCACAGCTGCATGTTAATTCTTTTTAGAATGCCAGTAGCATACCGTTCTTGAGTCATCAACAACTCACCCTTTTTCCGTGAACTTGAATGCCCAAGAAGTAGTGAAGCTCTACGAGATCCTTGATTGCAAATTCCTTGTCGAGATCACGGAGAAGAGCATCAACTGCTTCCTGTGAGAAGCTGGCTACAATTATATCATCAATATAGACAAGCATAAAAATAACATGACCTCCCTTTCTGTAGAAGAAAAGAGAGGTGTCTGCCTTAGAAGGAACAAACCCAAGACTTTGCAATTTCTGACACGACCGTGAGTACCAAGCACGGGACGCCTGTTTTAATCCACATAGGGCCTTGTCAAGTTTGCACAAATAGTGTGGCTTGCTCTTATTATACCTCTTCTTCAAGGAAGCAATGCAAAAAGGCGATATGTACATCAAGTTGCCTCAAGCACCAATTTCTTGACACAGCGAGTTACAGAACAAGTCGGATTGTAGCTCCCATGACTACCAAACTGAATGTGTCCTCGTAGTCAATACCATACCTTTGTTTAAAGCCTTTAGCTACTAGACGTGCCTTGTACCTGTCTATCTTACCATCTGATCGTCTCTTGATTTTGTACACCCATTTACAGTCAATCACATTCTTCCCTTTCTGAGGCGGTACTAGATGCCAAGTTTTATTTTTCTGCAAGGCTAAAAACTCAACATCCATAGCACTTTTCCAATTCTTATCAGACACTGCATACTGTAAAGTGGGAGACTCTTCAGTAGTAGCTACATGTGCGTACCGGATCGTTCCATCAGTGTATGCTTTAGGCTTCCGGATACCTTGTTGGAGACGAGTCACTAGTCGCTGTGGAGGTGGTGCAGCAGCCGGCGTAGAAGATCCCAGCAGCAGATCAGAAACAGCCACAGGAGATCCGACGCCAGCCGTAGTCGCGAGCTCCTGCACAGAAGATCCTGGCACCGTAGCCGAGGGCGATCCGCTACCCCTTGCCCAGGTGGCGGAGTCGGAGTGGACGACACGGGCCCGGAGGAGGGACAGGCAGGGGCGCTGTCCATTAGCACCGGGTTCGAGGCGGATGCGCCTGGCAAATCTACAGCAACGGCAGGCGGATCCGCACCGGGATCGCCGCCGATCCTTGCCAAAAAAGTAAAGGGTCGACACAGCATGAAATCACGGTCATTTGGCCGTGGATTAGTATCAAATGACTCTGAATTTTCACCAGATCCTGCATGCTCAACAGAAGAATTAGTGCACAGGGAACCATTACCAAACGGATAAGAAGAATTGTCATCCCCAAAACTGGATGAAGGATTAAGTAGGGTGGGTGGAAGGAGTAAAACTTCAGACCGAAGGCGGGCACCAGCGTTAGGATGGAGTTGGGCAAATGGATAAACAGTCTCATCAAAACCACATCACGGGAAATATAAACTTGCCCTTCAGATATATCAAGACATTTGAAGCCTTTATGCATGTTGCTATAACAATTGACACCTGTGGAGGCACATAGAGACAAAATCCGCAAGCGTACGGGTATCGAAGTAGTTTTCACCCGGAGTATTACCAAGTATCGTATCCAAGGGGAAACGTGTGTGTTGTCTAACAATTAGTTTGTCTAGGGATAACAATCAAGGTTTAAGCTATGAGTAGAGATGATTCTTATGGTTATGACCCTATGCAAAGCAAGGCTTATGATTCTAGTGTTCACTTCGGGACGCCACTCAGACAGTAAAGCACCGTTAATAGATAACTCTACTGACGCGACTACGGTGCTACTAATTTAAGAACCTGCTCAATTCGGTGTGGACTACAAAGGATAGACGGGGCTATCACCTCCCGCTGCTACCACACAACCAAGAAACAGGGAGCAAACATAGGTAGCCATAGCCTAAGCACCATGCTTATGCTAACAATTATTACTCTAATCCAGAGATCTAACAAGAACTAGAGCACTCAAAAGAACTGTGAACCCATGAACAAAAGAGCATGAAACTTACTTTAAACAGAAATCAATTACCAGAGGTATCTCAGATGTAGACTTGGAGAAGCCTAGATCAACCAAAGTACAAGCCGTAGAGGTAGCACCGACAGGCCGACACTTCCTCCAAACTCATCCCTCACTGTCTAACTCAATATTTTTATTTATAAGACTAGATCCTATAAAGGACTAATCTTCTGTTCATGCCCTAATCCTGGAATGAGGATATGAATTAGGGTTTCAGGATGGCTCTAGGGAGGGGGTAGGGGCTGCTATATATGGGGGCGCCTGACACCCTCTTCCTCTTAGTTAGCCTCATTAGTACTAAACTTTCCACCATATTTCATTAAAATACGCATGGCCTTTATGGGCCAAATTTTGAATTGGGCCCAATTAATCCCGTAGCTCATGATGTGGAGTTTTTCTTTTATTTGCGAAATTTATATCTTTTCATTCCGAGCTCCAAATATAGTAAATAATATATCCATTTCGATCAGCTCGACGAGCTCTTCACAATGGTGCACTCTAATTCACCGTTTGAGATAATTTTGTTCTATGAAAAATTAAATATCCAGCGAGACAAGTGAGAGCACCAAAACTCATGGAACTTGTTAGAATCAAAGCCTATAACTATGTTTGGTGATGAAATTAAGTATATATGAAGGTTATGCTGACGGTTTATAATTGGTGTTAACGACCGTCAACAAGCTCCCCCACACTTTAACCTTTGCTAGTCCATGAGCAAAGCTAAACTTGAACAATGGATCAGGAGTCACATCAATGTTTTCACTCCTCAAAAGTACACATGCGTTGAAATAAGAATTCTCCTCCGGATTAGAATAAATTGATCTGACTTTCAAACTTATCCATATTACCTTCAACCATGGGGCTTCTTAGCCTTCACTTGGGTCTTCAGCAATTGAAAGACAGAATGATCGAGTCAAGCACTATGTCTTAAGTTCTTTGTTCCACCATTGTTCCAAAGGTTTTATAAGTTTTCAAAATAAAACTTAGAGATTCTATTGTATGAAACTCTCAAGTCTCTCAATATATGTGGTATTTGTGGATCCTCACCAAGGCAATAATGATGTTATGCATTTTTCTCTTCATACCACTAAGGCTTATATGGAGTTCATAGGTAGAAAGAAAACTAGGGCATACTTGCAGTACATATATTGTAAAGTCAAACAATGGATCTAAAGAGAAATGAGTCATACAATCAAATCAAAATGTGCATATGTGTGGATATATGAGGTGGATATATATGGCGGCTAACCTAATTCTACTTTGCCCCTAGAAAACATAACTCTCTCCTGAAACTTGGAAATATTTTTGCGAGAGAATAGGGGCTATCTTATTCATCTCTTTTTTTTCAGGCAAGCATCTGAGTACCCATTTATTTAGATATCTCGGACACTTGTCTATTTTTTCTCAACTCTTTTTTTCTTTTCTTTATCTTTTTATGAATAACTTTTGCATAGTCCTATGTCTCTTTTCTGCAACAAAACTTTGAGAGAGATATCAATAAGATCTTGAAGCATTTATTTGGTCAATGGAAAACCTAACAAGCATGTTTTTTGTGTTCACTCCCAGTGTAGAGGTAAAATATTTTTGGGTGGATCTAGATGGAAGGCATATTTTTGCGCCTACTCCTAGTGTAGGAGTAGTGCATATGTGAGTGGTGTGTACGTGATCTTGAGTTTAAGGACATGACAAACCTCTCATAAGGGTCAACAAAGCTTGACAAAACTGAATGCAAAACAAGCAGCATATATGTGAAAGTTTTCCTAGCCTAAATAACATGTATGGCTCTGGTGGGAATTCAAGCTTTGTCATACAAGAACTCATCATATAGCATTTTTATGTTTTTCAAAAGAAATCTCTAGAACTTTAGTGCCACTTGGAACAAGATAAATAGCAGCTGAGACCTTCTCATATCATATCCGTTAATTACCTAGACTTAGATCAAGCATATGCTACCTACGAGTTTTAAGTTCAAAGTAAATCCTTATATCAAAATAATCTTATCCAAAACTCAGGAGAATTCAAGACTAAAAACTAGGGCCCTGTTCAGCAAGACTTGTTGCTACTGCGGCTGATTTGTAGGGTTGATTTGTTGTGAGAGAAAAATAATGTTTCCATGGCTAAAAAGTAGGGTTGATTCTGGCTGATAAGCTCAAGTGAACAAGGCCTAGGTACTTGAAAGGAATTACAATAGAGCAACTATTCATCATTTCTATTTTAAGAGATTTGCCTCAGAGTCTTTATTATTTATTTAGCTCTTAAAAGAAATTAAAGCACTCTTTTTATTTTGTTTTTATTTTTACTATTATAGGGATAACTATTTATTTTTGCTTTTAGTTATTCATCTTTTTTAACACATATATTTTAAAGCAAACTAATAATAATAAAACAAAAGGAGAAAAAATACTGACTTGGATACACGGTGGTGCCTTCTCCCCCAAGTTGGTTGATGTCGTTGTTCTTTCAACATTTGTTGATGCTATGCTCTGCTCGGGAGGTTTGCCTCCCCCACACTTGAATTCTGTTACCTTGCATAAATAATATGTGGAAACAAGCACCAACAAAAGACTAGGGAGATCCTAGCAATACTTTAGCAGGTAAACATGGTTTTTAAGTGTTTTTCATAGAGTAAAGAAGAAGAGCTGAATTGAA